>NC_056737.1:1491209181-1491509181 GCF_019279795.1 Protopterus annectens | reverse complement strand
TGACAAGGTTTAGATCCCTAGAGTGTGTGTCTCTGTGGGATTGGGATTTCTTTAAGTGTACCATGTCCAACAGCTCTGGGTTTGACATGGCCTTGTATGTTAAGCAGAGATTGCCTCTGAGTAGACGATATGCAGCAGAGTATAGGAGGAATTTTTTAAATCGTCAGCATAAGGTATCTGCTTTAGGCCTGTGATTCTTTTAGTGAGGTATTTCTGCAGCCTTTCCAGTTGTTGCAGATGTCTTGAGAGGTACATACCAAATGGGACATTGTATTCTATAATGGGGCTAATGAAGGATGAGTACAGTGGGAGAATGATCTCCTTTTTTCTGGATAAAAATCCCTGATTGATGAGGTGTGCCACATAGAAGGATTTCCTGACTGTTGTGGAGATGTGGTTATCGAAGGTGAGACCACTGTCCTCCTGTGTCCCTAAGTCTTTTATCACACTTTCAGTGTTTGGTGTACTGCCACCTATGTGGTAATTCATGGGTACATGTTTTTTCCCAAAGGGGATAACTATGCATTTCTTGGCATTGAGCTTGAGCCCATGGCTCTGGTACCAATCATCTGTTTCTGTAAGGTCCATTTGTAGAATATCCACATCATTTGGGGATTCAATAATGGTTCCCAGTTTGCAGTCATCTGCGAACTTTGTTAGCCAGAGTTCCTTAGTGTTGGCCTGTACTTCAGAGAAGGAGATGCCAAACAAGAGCGGTCCCAGGACTGAACCCTGAGGTACTCCACTTGTCACTTGTCTGGAGCTGGATTTGGAGTCGGCTACTTTTAAAGTGTGGGTTCTGTCAGTAAGCCAGTTGGCAACCCATCGAGTGACATAGGGATTAATGCCCAGCTTAGTAAGTTTATTTATGATTCCAGAGTGGGGGATGGTGTTGAAGGCCTTGGCAAGGTCCAGATAGGCTGTGTGAACCTCCATACCCTTGTCCACGGCTCTTTAGACTGATTTGAAGAAGTCAAGTCAGGTTCAGGAGACAAGATCGGCCCTTCACAAACCCAAACTCCGTGGGGTCCAGTGTTTGAAGGTTGTGAATGTCTTTGTTTATAAGTTCTATTGTAATACATTCCATGGCCTTGCAGATCAGGCTCATCAGACTGATGGGGCAGTAGTTCCCGGGATCCAAGGGGAATCCCCTTTGTGGAGTGGGATTACTGTAGCTGTGTGCCACTCAGTGGGCATGAAGCCTGAGGTGAGGCTATGATTAAACATGATACTTAGGTGAGGTGCCAGTTCATTTTGTAGTTCATGTAGTACACAGCCTGGGATGTCATCTGGTCCCGTGGATGCTGTATTCTTTGCTTTGCAGAGTGCATTTTTTACCTGTGTAGCCATTATTACCGGAATTTGGCAATCTTTCAGTATTGAGATGGGCCATTTAGGGGGTGAGAGGGGGGTGAAGTTTGCACTAAATTGATCTGACAGGATATTGGCAATATCCTTGGGCTCAGTATATTTAATGCCATTCTGTTGTAGCTCAGAGCAGATGTGAGCATTGCCATTTAGATTCTTGACATAGCTATAGAATGCCTTGTGGCTGTCTTTGGAATCTTTGGCAATTTTATTTTCGTAACTAGCTTTGGAGGATTTTATGAGGGATCTCAGCTTATTACTAAGGCTGGTAAGGGAGTTTTTTGTATCCTGGGATTTTCCTCTTTTCTGCAACAGTCTCTTCCTTTTGTCGTAAAGTTTGTTTATGGCAAGGGACCATCAGATTGGCTTCCTTTTTTTTGGAGGAGAGCATCTTGGTTCCATTGGGGATGGCACGATTCATGCACAAGTGGATGTGCTCGTACAGTGGCTTACTGTAGGATTCAGCAGTTGAATCTTCAGTTCCCGTCTGCATGGGTGTCATGAAGTTTGTCACTTATGACTTGAGTAGCATGAGGTTGGCTTTGGAGAAGTTTTTTATGGAGGTTTCCTTACTGGGGGGTGGGGGTGGAATGTGGATGTCAAGGGTGATTAGCTTATGGCCAAACCTGATCAATGATGGGGTGACCATTGGTGTGGAGCATCAATTTCCCATGTTGGTAATGACCAGGTATAGGATATTTTAACCCCTGGTGGGACTAAGGATTAGTTGATCCCAGGCATTGGAATTTATGAATTCCAAGAACTGTTGGGCAAAGGTGTTGGTACACGAGTAGTTTTCCCAGTTAATGGCAGGGTAGTTGAAATCACACAGTATTAGGGTGTTTGGTTGTATCTTAATATTTTCCAGTATGTTTAGAAACGTGTAGTGAGAATCTTGGGACATGGTGGGGGATCTGTAAAAAGCTACAATTTGGATTGCAGTCTTACCTAGTGTTAGTTGCACCTGGAGAATTTCAGATGCATTGTGTTGGGCAACTAGCTTGGTGTTGCAAATATCCTTGGTGAGTATGGACAGTCCTCCACCTTTAATGTTTCGGTCCTGGTTTGGTGGCCGAAAAGTGTGGTAAGAATTGTAGCCTGGTATTGCAGGGGTGCTCATGGGAACCTTGAACCAGGTCTTAGTTACTGCACAGATATCGATGTTCTCCATTTTTAGGTGTGCCTTGAGAGAGTGCATTTTGAGGTTAAGGCTTCTAGCATTGAGTAGCATTACCTTCAGATTTTGCATGCTTGTACCTGTGACAGTGGTGGTTTTGTCCTTTGAACTTTGCTTAAAAAAGGCACTATAGGGGTGGCAAGAGCTTTAGGTAGTAACCTGAATCCCAGGGGCGACAGGTGCAGACCATCTCTGGCAAAGCATCATGGTCTGTCTATCATGGCATCGTAGGTAGAAAGATATTGAATCCCCTTTGAATAACACCAGAAGCTTAGCCAATTATTGAAGTCAATCATTTTGTCCTTATACTGTGGTATCATTCTGGGCAGAGGCAGGATGCTACTCAAGGCTAGGGTCATACCTGTCTGGGCCACATGATCTGAGAGCTCTTCCATGTCTCTTCTCATGTAGTCCAGGGAGGTACGTCTCAAGTCATTCACTCCAACATGGACAATGACAGAGTCATATTTGTACTTGTTGTGGAGTGACTTGGGTGCATGCATTATGTGGCGAATCCAGGCACCCGACAGGCAGCTGACAGTAACTTTCTCCTTGTTCAGCCCAGTGAGTGGGACATCAGTGTGCCTGACTATAGTCACCTATGTCCTTTGTCTATTAAAGTTTAATTCTTTTCCTTCACAGACTGACCTAATTTATACTTACCACCATTTGGTTTCCATGGATTTGTATCTCCCTGCTCATTATAAATTTATCTTTCTTGCAAAAGCAACTCATATCTCACTAACTGTTTATTCTCTGTAACCACATCACGTCACTTTTTTCAGTTATTCATGTCCCAAAAGCTAGCATATCTTCTTGTCCAATGTACTTATTCATACCTTTGTCATCTTTGCAGGTATATGGTTGTGCCTGTCTTTTAAGCATTATACTGTAATGTACTTAGGTTTAGTAAACATGCATTTTGTACACTTAAAGCAAAGTGGCTGTGCATATTATCACACTTTGCCTCATCATTTAGCATTTCTATTCATGATGTCTTTTACTCCTGTATATTTTTGGCTGTTGTTTTTTTTTTTCTATGGTATAGTGTATAGTGAAACATCATATTATTACCCTGGTTTGCACCCATCTGACAACAGATCCCCATTTGTTTCACTTCTACAAATGGATAGACAATATTTATTTGTTTGTTTGTTCACTTCAGATTGATATCCAGGTCAGGTGACTGGCCTATAGATCATTTTCAGCCACAACCTGGGAACCATGGAGCAAGACATAAACAGAAAATTATACATAGACCAATAGATACCAAAGTTTATACATAGTACAGTAACAAAGTGGATACAGTACATTCACAAGTTATTTACAATTAAGAATGCAAGTGTTATTATTATTCTTATTTAAGGTAGGCATTCTACTAGTGGTTACTTGTTAAGGGTACATTTTCACAAAAAAGTTGTGACTACAGCGTGAGTTGCAAGGGCTAGCGATTGTCATGGAAATGGGATCATTTTGTGTCCTTAGTTTTTTTCTAAACAATTGGTGTGACACTTGCAGCCTTCCTTCTGCATATGGACAGTTCCAAACAGCTGTGCCTAGCCTAAAGATAATTCTTTCTCCTGAGGAGGTTTTAAAATTAAGTCTAATGAGATTAATGATATCTTCTCGACTGTCTCCAAGGTTGTAATTAGGCTCCTTGCTTTGATATTTTCTTTTCGGTGAGAGTCAGTGTCCCATTTTTAACAGCTTGTAGATCTGACAGCTAAGTAGAAAAGTGGCTTTATCATTTATAAGTAGCCAGTTACACCACTGTAGAAGCTGGCAGTGATGACCACATGATTCTGCAAGGACAAATCTGCAGATTTAGCTTATAGTAATTTGCATTTGGCATGATCTGGAATGTAAGCTTACAAAAGGGATCCCATATTTTATTTTAGTGATTACCACATTTTTTGGTAAGGCATTAAGAGTTGTAGGGGTGAAGAGGTATGAGATTCTATAGCATCATTTTAGCTGGTGTAGTGTTTTGCTAATAACATTATCAGTATCATTTTACCAATGAAAGAGTAGGGTCCAAAGCACTCTCTAGGTAATTCTTTTCTGTTATTAGTGCTAGCGGGTTGCAGTCTGTATCAGGAATAATTAGATTTGTGGATTTAAAGTGTTTTTTGTTGGGCACCAAATATAATGATGCTAAGCTAGATTGTAGTTTTTATTACAGGATAAAGGTGTTCATACATGATTCAAGTAGTAAGATATCCTCTGAATAAAGGGCCATGTTGAGGTGAAGAAGGTCAGTAGATATATTATTCAAGAATAGAAAAAACAAAAAAAAACAAGGCATAAAATGTGATGCAAATCTTGATGAGCGCTTTCGGGCTGTGCCCTTCATCAGATAAATTGCTCACATTCAAACACTCATTTAAAGGAGTATCAACCAATCTGTGCTCAATACCGAACCCGCCTTTTCTTCAAGGCGGGCTTTAATGGAATGACATCATTAAGCCCTGGATGTCTATGTGCTGTAAGTTCTATTATTTATTTGGCCTCTTCATGTTCCATGTCATTCATTATATCACCACTTCTAACGTTTCTCACCATGTGCCAAATCACCATGAATTTAAAATAATGTCCTTGATGAGCAGATATATGCCTATACAGGGCATTATGTTTCTTTTTCAACCTAATAGCTGATAGATGGTTTAATACCCTCTGCTTAAGCATGCAGTTCATTTTCCTTATATAGTAACAACTGCAAGTCTGACACATAACAAGATAAACCACGTTTGTGGTCCTACAGTTAGCTCTAGTGTTGAAAGAATATAACCTACCTGTAATAGAATTAACAAAATTAGTGTCCTTATTAATATAATAACATGCCTTACATGACTCACATGGTCTAGTCCCTTTCCTCACGTAAACCTGCTGTTTGTCACACCTACCCTCATTACTCAATAAATCTTTCAAGTTTTTATTCCTGCTGAAGCCAAAGCTAAGTTCTTCCCCCACAACTTTCCTGATCCTCTCATCAGAAAGTAACATTTTCCAATTTTGTCTAACTGTATTGCATACCCCATGTATGCTGTTGCTATATGTGAACATGAGTCTCATTTTACCACTCTGTCTCTGTCTACTATTAACCGCAGGAACCATCCCTGCATCTTGTTTCCACCATGGACACATTCTATCCTTTCTGAAATCTATATTGGTCCATGTAATCTGCTGGACTTTCTGCCTGTTATAACCCCTTTCTATGAAGTTGCCTTCCAAATGTCTCACTTCCTTTTCAAAACTATCTTCCTCTGTGCAAAGTCTGGATACTCTTCCTAAATGTCCAGTAATGATGTTGTCAAAAGTGAACCTAGGATGCATACTGTCCTGAGTCAGTAAGCTATTCTTTCAACACTCATTTCTATATAGGGTTGTCTTAACCCCCCCCCCAATCTTGAATCACCCTGATCTCCAAAAAGTGTATCTCTGTGCTGGAAAAACTCACAGAAAATCTAAGGAAGGTTGTGGTTGATTCTGAGTACTTAACAAAATCAAACAAATCTGTTTCTCCCCCTCACCACAATAAAAAAATATCCATAAAACACCTGTAAAGGCGTAACTTGTCCCTCCATTTATTGAGGGTCCCCATCACATAATGATTCTCCCAGTGTGATAGTACCAGATTAGCATATGTGTTTGCACAGGGGGATGCCCATCGCTACCCTCTGTGTCTGCCGATAAAACTTCCTGTACAGGTGAATATGTTGTATTCTAAAACTATACCTAAAAGATTCGTAATCAATTCTATTCTGCCCTTCTCTATCAAATTCAGTTCTGTCAATATACAAGAGACTGCGTCTACTCTATACCATAATCATTACTTATTACGGTAAAAAGACTTTTCACATCAAGTGTCACCATTATGTAGTGCCCTTCCTCACCTGCTTCAGTAATCTCTCTCAGTGATGTCAAGAAATGTCCTGTAACTCTTAATACCTCTTTCAAAGAAGTTAAACAAGGACTTAGCATACACTCCAGCCAAATGGAGATATTCTCAGTAATCCATCCCCTCCCTGAGATGATGGGTCTCGAGGGAGGGCATTGTGCAAGTCCTTGTGCACCTTAGGTAAGCCTTTAAATACAGGAGTTGCTGGATGCGCTATCCATAAACAATTGAAGAGCTCCTTATCTATCAAGCCTGTGACTTCCATACGCTTAAGTCGATCCTTGACATCTTGTATGAAAATATTAACACCAACGGGGGAAATTGGAGTGAAGGTGGAAGTGTCTGAAAGCAATTCTGCCAATTTATCATGATATAAAAACTCTTGCTCATCACCACCAATGACCCCCCCCCCCCCCCCCCCGTCCACTGATTTAATGACTATCTTAGTATTATGTTGTAAATTTTTTAGGGCCTGTCTTTGTTAAGCAGTCAAATTATGAAATCTGGTAACATGTCCATTTTGTAAATACATCATCATTTCTTGCTCACAAACCCTGATAAATGTTTGCATAGTATGACTAAACACTGGAAGAAAGGTGCTGGGTTGTCACAAAGAGTAGTGTTGCACCTGGTTGTTACTCCCAAATAAATCTTTTAACATTACATTTCTACCAAACATCATAATGTTTAAAATTATTTCACTAAAAATACTATCATGACTTGGGACAAAAGTTAGTCCCTTATTTAATTCATATAACTCATCACTAGATAAAACATACTCAGATAAATTAAGCACAGTACTGTCACCAGTCACTGAGAAATCCTCCATTTCTTGGTCTCTCTGCTCTCGTACTGTGGACATTTCCAATCTCCTTTTTTCTTCACCGGTGCTGGTAAGGAGGCAAAAAAAGTCCATTCAACTCTCCAGCAACCGGTTCCTTAGGCCATGCTCCTGTGCATGTAATGGAATAATTAACTTGGCGGCTCACAGCAGCCCCTGTGTGCTCATGGCCCAAGGCAGCCAAATCACTTCGACAGTCTATCCATTCCTCTTGTCGTCCATCTTCTATTTCCACACTTTCCCTTCTGTTTACATTGAAACTACAACTCGCTGTACTCTTTCCAGCCTCCATAGTACATTGCTTGCTCTGCTTCTCCCCTTCTGCAGTCAAATGACTCAACGTCGATATCTGGCATCCCCTCTCATTGGTCTGTTCCTTGTTAGTATAGAAGCTGTTGCACCTGGGTTTCCACAAATAAGTGGACCTACCCACAGTCTCTGTCAAACCATTTACCTGCAAAGCCACACTATTAGTGTTTTCCTTGGGCCAGACAAAAATCTGGTCTTTCATAAAATCATTGTAGTCCCTCTGCAATTTCTTTGCTTTGGTCTGCTGCAGCTTATGATCAATAGTGGAGAAAGTGCAGTAAATATTTTCTAGCCGACTGACATATCTCTCTTCCTTAAACTCAGTCTCTAGTTGCTTCTGCAGAATCTCTACATCTTTACTTAACTGCTGTTCTTCTGGAGCAAAAAACTCCAGTAATAACCGCATGTAGGAAAAGCCAGTATTAATGTTGATCTCCTGCCACTTAGCAAGAAGTTCTGGATAATATTCACCTTGTGAGGGCGTGCAAAAAACCCTCATGGCCCTCAGAACCACACCAAACTGTAAACACGCCTCAAAGTGATTCTGTTGCCATTGTAATCACTTCAGTTTGTTCACCTTGTTAACAAACTCATTTAACAGTTCTTCAAGAATAGGGTTTTGCTCAGTACTCATGGATTCTAATAACTGTCACCCAGTAGTAACATGTAGATCCAGTTGTAGCAGAGGGTTCCCTGTAAAGACCAGATTCCTCTTGACCTTGTCCACGAATGTGGATGAAAACACCTGCTGTACATTGTCCTTCTCATGAAGTACATTCTCCATTGTGTGTGAGGTCTCCATACACAAAACCAAATACAAAAACCAGCAAAGAGAACTTCACTCAAACTTAGAAAAACACAGAAGGATGCAAGGCTCCTTACGGACGCTCTTTAATGCTTTAAGTGCGGTAATTACGATACACTTTTCGTTGGTACCAAACCAACTTCTTCAGAAGATTAAAAATCAACATCTGTTACACAGTAACTTGAGCAGTTTATACATGCTTGTGTTAAAACCTGAACACACCTACTTGATCCCATTGGGTAATTGGTGTGTTCGACAACAATTTACTAAAAACAATTGTCTAAAGCGTTAAAATCAATTTACCTAAACAAGTTTCACAGCTAATGCCTAAAGTTACAAAAATGAGTATCTTTGTTGCAAATAGCCCACCTTAACACTTTTTGGTGTATTGTAGTGGGTGTGAAAAATAGAGTGCAAAAGGAAATGAAAAAAATGAAAAATAGAATATAACATAATAAGTAAAAACGTACCATAGGTTTTAATAAACCGTTTTTACAAATTGAAGCCACCCTTCAATGGTGACATATCCTGTCTGAAGCCTTGGTACTCAAGTTAAATATCGCTCTCGGTACCAATTAAATTCAGAACTCCACCTTCCTTTAATGGTTACCATTCCCTACAATGACCCCTGTTGTCGACACACAAAATAAACTTCAAGGCCAATTGTAACAGCACACAAGTGGTATACCTAGCTAAGTGTGTTCAATGCCCAGCTTTTTATATTGGTAAAACCGATAGGAAATTGAAAGAAAGGGTTTACGAACACTTATATAACATCAGGACCAACAACTTAGTTAATGCTCTAGCCAGACACCACAATGACCACCCCGACCATGAGTTCAAATTTAAGGTAATAGATCAACAAATTAGGGACCCTAGGGGCGGCCACGATTCTTTAAAACTTGAGAGGAAGGAACTGGTTTGGCAGCTTAGAACTAATGCCAACCAGTGGCCTGGATTGAATGAATCATCCTCAATAGCCTGTATTTTGAGGTTAAAAAACCTTGAGAGATGACCCTCCAACATCCCCTTAACCCTTTAAATTGCCACAGTGCTTCATACATACACTACCCTTTTTATTTACACTTAGGTTTGACCTGACAGTACCGCACAAAACATCAAATTTAGACATCAGGTAACATGAACACATGAAACATAGCCCACCTTAGGTCAACAGAGTTTACCATTTACCTTAAACCAGCTACAAAGGAAAATTTACTTACTAGATTACCCATTATTGGACAACAGGGGTCATTGTAGGGAATGGTAACCATTAAAGGAAGGTGGAGTTCTGAATTTAATTGGTACCGAGAGCGATATTTAACTTGAGTACCAAGGCTTCAGACAGGATATGTCACCATTGAAGGGTGGCTTCAATTTGTAAAAACGGTTTATTAAAACCTATGGTACGTTTTTACTTATTATGTTATATTCTATTTTTCATTTTTTTCATTTCCTTTTGCACTCTATTTTTTACACCCACTACAATACACCAAAAAGTGTTAAGGTGGGCTATTTGCAACAAAGATACTCATTTTTGTAACTTTAGGCATTAGCTGTGAAACTTGTTTAGGTAAATTGATTTTAACGCTTTAGACAATTGTTTTTAGTAAATTGTTGTCGAACACACCAATTACCCAATGGGATCAAGTAGGTGTGTTCAGGTTTTAACACAAGCATGTATAAACTGCTCAAGTTACTGTGTAACAGATGTTGATTTTTAATCTTCTGAAGAAGTTGGTTTGGTACCAACGAAAAGTGTATCGTAATTACCTCACTTAAAGCATTAAAGAGCGTCCGTAAGGAGCCTTGCATCCTTCTGTGTTTTTCTAAGTTTGCTTGTTTTTCAGAACTTCACTCAAGGTAAAGCTGCTGAACAGTCAATCCAAATGAAAAAAATAGCAGCTACCACCACTTGGAAAATGAATATTTAATCCAACAGCTCAGTAAAAACAATAAAACAAGACATAAAATATAATGCAAAACTTGATAAATGCTTTCGGGCTGTGCCCTTCATCAGATAAATTGCTCACATTCAAACACTCATTTAAAGGAGTATCAACCAATCTGTGCTCAATACTGAACCCGTCTTTTCTTCAAGGCGGGCTTTAATGGAATGACATCATTAAGCCCTGGATGTCTATGCGCTGTAAGTTTTATTATTTATTTGGCCTCTTCATGTTCCATGTCATTCACTATATCACTACCTCTAATGTTTCTCACCATGTGCCAAATCACCATGAATTTAAAATAATGTCCTTGATGACCAGATATATGTCTATACAGAGCATTATGTTCATTTTTCAACCTAATAGCTGATGGTTTAATATCCTCTGCTTAAGCATACAGTTAGTTTTCCCTATATAGTAACAATTGCATGTCTGACACATAGTAAGGTAAATCACGTTCGTGGTCCTGCAGTTAGCTCTAGTGTTGAAAGAATATAACCTGCCTGTAATAGGATGAACAAAATTAATGTCCTTGTTAATATAATAACATGCCTTACATGGCTCACATGGTATGGTCCCTTTCCTTACCTCAACCTGCTGTTTGTCACACCTACCCTCATTACTCAATAAATCTTTCAAGTTTTTATTACTCCTGAATCCAAGTTAGGTTCTTCCCCCACAACTTTCCTGATCCTCTCATCAGAAAGTAAAGTTTTTCAATTTTGTCTAACTATATTGCATACCCCATTTATGCTGTTGCTATATGTGAACATGAGTCTCATTTTACCAATCTGTCTCTGTCCACTATTAACCACAGGAACCCTCCCTGCATCTTGTTTCAACCATGGACACATTATATCCTTTCTGAAATCTCTATTGGCCCATGTGATCCACTGAACGTTCTGCCTATTATAACCCCTTTCTATGAAGTTGCCTTCCAAACGTCTCACTTCCTCTTCAAAATTATCTTGCTCTAAGCATAGTCTAGATACTCTTCCTAACTGTCCAATAATGATGTCAAACGTGAAACTGGGGGGTGATGTTGTCCTGTGTCAGTAGGCTATTCTTCCAACACTCTTTTCTATATAGGGATTACTTTCTGATGAGAGGATCAGGAAAGTTGTGGGGGGGGAGAACCTAGCTTTGGATTCAGGAGGAATAAAAACTTGAAAGATTTATTGAGTAATTTCGATAGGTGTGACAAACAGCAGGTTGAGGTGAGGAAAGGGACCAGACCATGTGGGTCATGTAAGGCATGTTATTATATTAACAAGAACACTAATTTTGTTCATCCTATTTCAGGCAGGTTATATTCTTTCAACACTAGAGCGAACTGCAGGACCACAGATATGGTTTATCTTGCTATGTGTCAGACATGCAATTGTTACTATATAAGGAAAACAAACTGCATGCTTAAGCAGAGGATATTAAACCATCAGCTATTAGGTTGAAAAATGAACATAATGCCCTGTATAGACATATATCTGGTCATCATGGACATTATTTTAAATTCATGGTGATTTGGCACACGGTGAGAAACATTAGAGGTGGTGATATAGTGAATGACACGGAACATGAAGAGGCCAAATAGATAATAGAGCTTACAGCACATAGACATCCAGGGCTTAATGATGTCATTCCATTAAAGCCCGCCTTGAAGAAAAGGCGGGTTCGGTATTGAGCACAGATTGGTTGATACTCCTTTAAATGAGTGTTTGAATGTGAGCAATTTATCTGATGAAGGGCACAGCCCGAAAGCGCTCATCAAGTTTTGCATCATATTTTAGGTCTTGTTTTATTGTTTTTACTGAGCTGTTGGATTAAATATTCATTCTCCAAGTGGTGGTAGCTGCTATTTATTTTCATCTGAATAGGACAAAGAATAATGGACCGAGGACTGACCCTTCTGGACATCCTATGCCAACAGTGCCTTTCCTCAAAAGCTAGGTTCCTAGGTGTACTTGTAGTTGCCTGATTTAGAGGTAACTTTGAATCCATCTTATTGCATTTGGGACAAATTTGAATTTGCTAAGTTTGTAAATGTGCAGGTTATGATTTATTGTTTCAAATGCTTGTATTAATCATATCAATAAGCAGACCCCATATTAGTTTTGAATTATTCATATTGTTAAAAATAATGTCAGTGGTTGTGTATAATGTTGTCATGGTACTGAAACAATTTCTGAACTTGAGTTGTTCATTGCAAGGACGTCTATATTTGTTTATGAGATCCCACAGTTGTTATGTGTTTCAAAGTTTTTTTTTTTTTTTTTTTTTTTTAGGGTATGCATTTGGTATTGATCTGTTATGTTTGTATTCATTTGGATGGGGATGATTATGTATAAGTGGTTAAAGAGTGAGAAGAAAACAAAAGTGGTTAAGGAGAGTTTGAATATATGAGTTAGAGTGCTGTTTGGATGGAAGCTAACATTTTCATGTATATAGGGTGTAGTTTTGATTGCTGAATGTTAGCTTTTTCATTTATGGCAGACCTGTTTTACTTATTTAACACAGTTGCCTGAATGAAGTAAAATGTTGGGTTGTAAAATGCTAAGATAACATAGATAGACAGGCAGGTAGCATATTATCACTATTCTGAGCTTCTGTGACAGATGGCTGAAATGTTACCATTCCTAGCTTCTCTCAAGCTAAATGGCCATAATGTCCTGGGAAACTAATTGTCCTTTAAGTGCTATGACTAGAAATATGAATGTGTAGATGTTAGTTTTCTATTCACACAGCAATACATTTTGACTCACTGGTTTTACCTGTTTGCCTGAAAATACTTCTAATGTATACAGAGCACTTTTATTGTGCTCCAAACCCTAATGTTTCAATACTATCTTCAAACATAAAATTGCACTATTCCCCTGAGTGTAGTTGAAGTCTTAGTTTACATCAACCTGCAGTCTTTTTCCATGTCCCTGATGCATTTTGTGGCATTATAGAATCAGTAATACCAACAATAGTAACCTCCTCACATGCTGACGGCTGGTTAGAGTAGCCAGGTTTGTACACATCCTGACTTCACCCTCACTTGTCTCTCTCTCTTCTTATTCTGGGATCGTAGGTTTGGAAAGGACAATCACTTCCTAGCCAAGTAGAAAAATGATGTTTGCCCCATATCTAGCTCAATAGCAGTCTGAGGGCATTACATACAGATGGAAGTTAGTGCAGCACATTAGAAATGGAGAAATGATATACAAAATACAGAGGCATACAAATAAATTGTCACTACAGTTATTAAGTATGGTCATCAGCATTTCCTCATGCATAATGTGTGTATCATGTCCGTTCAAACTTTAGTAAATGAATGACCAGCCACTTTAAGAAAACTGATTTATTTTTGTACTTATTATGTCTTATTCAAAGATGTTACAGACAGGAATGGCAAAATATAAGAGATACAACAACAGAAAAGTTGAAAACAATAGCAACAGAGTTTTTAAACTTTTGCCAGACAGATACAAAAATGAGTGGAAGAATGTATTTATGCTTACTTATCAAGTTAAATGTAAAGTATTCAAGATGCACACTTTTCAGCTCCATGGGAAGTTGATATCCAATCAAACTTCTACCAACAGCTTTATAAATTCCTCTGTGGGCTTTATGTTCTTATAGTCCCACGACATACTCACCCCATTCCTCTGAGTCCTCTTTTCCCATTATGTAAAAGAGTTTGTCAGCCTGGACTCAGTGACTTTATAGTCTGAGGCTTGAAACCTTCTCTGGTCATGTTCTAATTGTTGCTACATGACATTCTTCTACTCATAAGTTTGCAACACTTCTAAACTGCATTTGTTCTGGGGATGTAGTGATGCCATTATTGAATCTGTACTTGAAAACCAAATTTATAACAATAATATACATGCAGTTATGGTGTTTTGGGAGGGACCATTGACAAGCCATTATCACCCACTTCTTTTCCCCTTTTTTCAGTCCTTAAATCCATCTTTCTTCCTCCTCCTTCAACAATATCTACTAGTCTTTCCTTCTTTTTCGGTGTTCTTTCTCTCTCCACTTGTCTGTTTTCAATATATTTACATAGTTCCAAGTAGTCTCCACCCATTTGTGTATCTTCCACAGTCTTCAGCTTGTTCCTTCCCTGAGTTTATCACCCTAAGAAAGGCTTTCATTAAGCTCCTCACTATTTCTGTCACAAATGGTATTCCACTTCAGACAATTATGGTCATAAGAGGCTTTAGTCCTTACTTGGACAACTATCTTTCTTACATTCACTCATCATATTTTCACCATAGTAAGGAAATCCTTCTATTTCTCCCAATACATTTCCAATAGAATATCTTACAAACCCAATTAAGTTATCCCGCCATTGTTTTTTTCACTTCTTGAATTCATTGTCAAATACAATGCTCCCTTTGGTATTTATATAGCCAAGTATACTGATCAACAGGAAAGACATCCAGAGATTTCTAGCCAACACAATTAGAGGCCTTAAATGCCCAAACTATGCCTATATATTCGATTCTTGCACTCAGTAGTCTGCAGGCTGTTCTAAGGTGACATTTGACTCATTTTTTGAGCCATCTAAGACTCAATCCAATTTGAGCTCTTTCTCAACAAAACCAGTAGCTGTACAAACCAAACACTAGGGACCTAAACCTATACTAACAAATATAAAAGGACTCAAAGTGGGATAGGTTCCTAACTCAATGTATTCCCAGTCTGAGGAATTAATCACTATTATAGGACAAAGTATTTCTTTGCCTGCCTTTAAGGGTATTCTTGATGATTGGGTGAGTTGACACAAATTTACACATGCTTATATTGTATGATCTTGCTCAATTTGAGAAGTGCTTTAAAAGGGTGGCAAAAATCTTTAAGTGTGCCTCCTTAAAGGTGCATATGGCCAGCCACCCCCCCCCCCGTGGCTGCTTGCCAAGTATTCTTCTTATGCTCCCATATAATATCTACTCTTAAGACTTGCTATTAGCCAGAGCACCATATTCATCTATTATGTACATGTTGAACATTAGTGGGTTCATTGCACCCACATCTCTGGTTATTTTAAAGCTGATGAATTTAATATACTTTTAAAACAACACTATGTTTATCTGCTGTAACCTGCATTTTACTTTCTGATATTTCAGCAACTCCAAATTATTACTTCAAGCAGGTACCATCATTTGTTAAGGACAAAATATTGTAACACCTACTCTAATCTATGTTCTAAAATCATTTAAATTTTTCCAATCAAAAGAACTTTATTCGTGATTTTGAGTTCCTCCTGTAATCACCTGACCTGTAGTACCTGGGTCTATATTAAAACCATGAAAGCTGAAATCCACGAATGCAATTACATAGACACATAAACGTCTATCTACTAAAACAGCGAACTACGGAAACGTAGAAAATCAGAACGCCGAACAAATTTCCTTGGCCAGCAGGATGATCATGGGGATGAGGAAATATATCCTTTTCCCCACTCTAGTGCGGTCTCGGAGTTGGTATATTTAAGTAGGGGGGGTGTAGGGGGTGCAGGGGGACTTGACCCCTGCAAAAACATTTGGAAAAGTGTGTTACATTAGGTTTGTTTAGTTAGGTTTAACTTACCTGTATGGCACTGTTGCTTCCAGAAATATGTTTGGCATTCTGATTTTCGATGTTTCCATAGTTCACTGGTTTAATAGATCGACGTTTATATGTTGATGTAATTGCATTCACAGATTTCAGCTTTCATGGTTTTAATTTAGACCCGTAGTCCCTACATTCTCTGATTTACCTGCCTTAATCCTTTGTCTTACGATACATTTTCTCCCCCCATTAAATTGATCCAACTCGGTCTATTGAGCATCTACTCCTAGCCTTAACTTCTGTTTCAGCACAGTAGTCTTAACCCCTCTGTCTTTGGCTCAACAACTCCTGAGAATTTGGTTGCACAGAGCCAGTATGTTTCTCTTTCCTGCCATGGCTGACTTACATAATCTTTTTCATTCTTATTTCCTGTCTGTTATGCCTCTATTTTTAGCCAGGGAATTAGTAGCAGAGGTCACCTAATGTCAGAAGTTCAACACCACGCTTGATACTGTTAGCTTACCTGTAGTTGTATCTAGTATTACATCTCTGATGTAGCACTGAGGCTCCAACTGTATGAATGGAGTAACAACTTGTGAAGTCTTCAAAATGATTGCAGGTTTAGCTTAAAACCTGGATAACTATGTGAAGTGTGAGACCCAATACTGCCAGTTCCAATACTACAAAAACTGAATGATGATTTCAGAAAATAGCAGTAAATTTCAGAACTTTTCATTACACCTTTAATGCATTTTCATATGAAGGCTTTACCTTTTTGAACCTCTGTGATGGGGGGCTATGCTTCCTATACCATTGATAGTTGTATATACTCGCATTTACTTCAGTACATTGGAGAAAGGGAATCTCTGAAGTACAGCAATATTGAAATCAGTATCTATTTCCCTGACCTCAGCTATGTTTATGTTGTCTTGAGAAGCATATTTACCTTCATACAACTTTGAATATACACACATAAAACCAAAACCAGACCTGTGATTTGTCTGCTTTTTCCAGTCCTGTACCCTGTACCAGGCACTTTCTTTAAAATTGAGCTTGCCTGAACAGTCTACAGTCTTTGCAGGCTTTTTTTTTTAATTTCCGGAAATGGTAGTAATTGCATAATTATCCTTGCAGACAGAGACCTTAAAACAGGGATAATGAATTTATGAATTTCAGCTAAGGCAGAAGTAGATGTACATAACATGAATAAAATACAGGCTATCCAGCTGCTTGTTCATCTTTTTTTTTTTTTTTTTTTTTTTTTTTTGCTCATACACAGTTTTAAGGTTTATGTTTTGCAAAGCTGCAGGACCTGCTGCTGTGAAACTTTTAAACTATCCATTGTCCTTCTGCTTAAGACATTTTGCTATTGTTTTATTAAAATGCTCTAACCCGGCTGGAGTCTACTTGAGTGTTCTATTTCTGTGTGCAGTTACAAAAGGAGTGATTACTTCATTGTAATTAATGGCTACCAACTGTGTATAAGTACCTGCACTTTAAACATCTTTATAACATAAAGTCACCTCACAAAAAGACAGTTTAAGCTAAAAATAATAAAAGCATTAGCATATATGTCAAATCCCCTCTGAGCAACATCCTATGTTAATAAGCAGTTTTTAGGTATTTTAAATCTTTCCAGAAGTACAGTGCTGCTTTTCAGCCAGTAAGGTGATTGCCGGATTACCTTGCAAAAGAGACTTAATATAATTGTTTTTCAGCTTCTTAATTTTAGGAAGCATTATAATATGTGTCAAGATATAATGTTATCAGAGAGGGGATGGCTTACTATTATTAAAATGCAAGGTCAAGTTTTCTGGCTATGCTTTTCTAGTTTTCACGAAACAGTATTTAGGATTTGAACAACACAAGGAAGGCAATAAATGTGACTGTTCCTTTACAATGAAATATAAAACTTGTTGACAGACATAAGCAAAGCAACTATAAACTTTGTCATTCTAATTAAAACAGCTAATAAGACCAGCATCCCAGCTGGAAGGTGTATATATTTCTGGGCTATACTCCAGGAAGTTTTTTTTTTTATTGCGCCCCAGTTTATGTGTAGTTGTGATGCTTGGCTCTTGCTGTCATTTCCATTTGTTCATTTTATTGTTTTATAAACTAAGCTATTCTTCTGAGAAACAGCACTTTTATGATTAATTGTGAGCCTGACTTGCATTAGTTTTAGTTAAGGAATATTGAGTTTCTTATTGAACATGTAATGCAATGCATGAAACTTACAGTCCTAAAAATTCTATAATTTTTCCCTTATTGTGTCACATTATAAAGAAAAAAGCTGTGTATAATACTTCATATGGTTTCACATTGCATAAATTATTTTTTGCCTGCATTTTTCTTTGCTTCCATTCCTGCTCACCATCAAGGCACCATCTATCGAATTAAAGCTTATTCATTCCTTCATGGTACAGAACCATGGTGGAGAGAACTATCAACAGGGTCTGCCATTCGGGCAACTGCAGACTTTTGAATGATCTAATCCACCCTTTGGCTGGGCGGATGAAGTGCTTCCCACATTACAGTGAAGACCCACAATGCCTCTCCTTGTCAGTGCATTCTTGTATGCACCCACTTCTGGTGGTTACCACCAGATAATGGCTTAGTGAGCCAAAAGTCAGACTCTCGCCTATGCAATGCCAAAATACTTCCAAGGGATTCTGGCTGTATGTGTCCTGCTCCACCCTGTCTTTCCTGCCAAAACAGGCACTCTCGTCCTCCTCTGCTCGCTCCATCACGCACCTAAGCAGATAATCAAACTTGAGTCACCTGGGCTGTAATCAGTGTTTTGCCTCTCTGTGTCACTGATGCTAACAACATAAATGGAATTCCATACAAATGTTGTAGTCATCCCTTTTCAGAACTGTTTTTCCTTTCATGACAGTTTATAAGCTATAATTTCAACAAAACTATACTAGGTAGCCCAAATAGAGTTACATTTTTATTTCAACTTTCAGAGTATTAGAATTTATGGCCTTCTATGATAGTGTCTGGGATTGTGAAAGACTTAGCATAATGGGGAAATCTTAGCTCAGAAGTTCTCCCCATTGTGATAAGTCTTTCTGATTCAGTGACCACTCTGACATGGAGATTTTCTTCTCCCAGGGGTTTCAACACAGAGGGTGGTCTCACAAGTGGATACACATGCTAATACAGGCTGGGACAGTGACTAATGCTAATTTGACATGTGTATGCCACCAGAAATATATGTGGCTTCTGATTTACTTAGCTGAGAGATTCAGAGAATTGAACAGCAAAGCAACAGTTTACTGTAGTAGGATAAAGTGACTTCTGTAAAAAGACAGTGGTCAGTTGTTCACTTCAATGGTAGTACTAGTGGTGCAGGTACGTTCAGCAAAGACACGGAGCAGAGGCTGTATAAATGTGCATATGAGTGTCGATGTGAATGTGTGTGTGTGTGTGTGTGTGTGTGTGTGTGTGTGTGTGTGTGTGCGAACGCGTGCGGTCAACTGATCACACTGGGTGGGTAGGGAGAAAATCAAGAGGCAGGATGTGTGTGTGTGTGTATATGTATGTATGCATGTGTGTGTTTCCCTGAGTGATCACACTGGGGAAAAGACAAGGAGGGAATCAAGTGGTAGGGTGTGTGTGTGTGTGTGTGTGTGCGTGTGTGTGTGCGTGTGTGTGTGTGTGTGTGTGTGTGTGTGTGTGTGTGTGTGTGTGTGTGTGTGTGTGTATGCGTGTGTGGTGTGTGTGTGTGTGTGTGTGTGTGTGTGTGTGTGTGTGTGTGTGTGTGTGTGTGCGTGTGTGCGTGTGCGTGTGTGCGTGTGTGTGTGTGTGCGTGTGTGCTGGAGCATTCATGTGGGTGAATGTTTCTGTGAGTGTTATAGACTGTAAGGGGGCTTGTTTTTTGATGAGCAGATGTGGGTGTGTGTGGGAGAATGTCAGGGACTGTCAGTGTGTGTGTGTGTGTGTGTGTGTGTGTGTGTGTGTGTGTGTGTGTGTGATAGAGAGTGTATGTGAGGGAGTTGCTAGCGAGGACACTTGCACAGTCAGAACTGATAGCACTAATGTATAATTCAGAAATATATGACAATGAGGTATTTCTCATTGCAGCCATACTTGTCTGTGAATTACATTTTCTCTCCATCTTGCTAATTGACCAACCCATTAGAGACAATTAGTGCAAGCAGTGAGCATTTTTCTGAATCCTATGGATTATCTATTATTTCATACTAGAATTATGCTGGCCATATTTTGTTATGATGTACTCTTTGATTCTTACATGTTATCAGTAACAGCATGTACACTATATTTTTCTTCTTCTGCATCACCGAGTTTAATTCCCATTTATGGTAAAAGTCATTTGAAGGGATTCACGAAAGCCTAGAAGATAATTTTTCTGTGTGCATGTTCCGCGATGCACACACAGGTGCAATACGTTTTAGATTCAGTAAACTCCACACAGCAGTGTGCACTCACGTGCAAAAACGAAAACTTTCGTGGCATGCAAATTACAACATAAGTAGCTAAATTTTATGCTAATGAATCAAATCAACAAGGTGGAGCTATTCAACAACCTCTAAAGCAACCTTGTAGACTCTGTGTTCATGTTGGCCATGTATCCAGAAACTTTCCAAATACTGACATGGAATCAAGAACAAGTAAAAGCTCTTAAAATTTGTAAAGAACTTACCTCAACATGTAACCCTACACATATTATGACCTAATTATGCACTGTGGATGCTAGAATATCAGAGTTACAAAATAAAAAATACATTTGTAAGGGCCATGATACAAATACACCTTTGCTCTTCTACCCCCAAAAGAAAATGCAATTGTACATAATACAGGCTGCTACAATGTTTGAACTTCCTGAAACATACTATTATATTGTACTGTAAGCATATGTAGCATGTAGCAGATATATTGACAAAGGAATAGCCTTTCTTGGGTTCACTACATTGTGCTCCCATGCATTTTCTCCGCTGACATGATTATTAACCATGTAGATTTCAGGCTGTCAACCCAGTGAAGATGCAAATTAGGTAAACACTTCATTGATATTGCAGAATCCCAAAAAAGAGTAACCCTGTAGAGATGTTCACTCCACTTAGGAACTTCCATGGTGTTTTTGTTTTCAATGGATGTCAGCAGTGAGTGATGACACTGGGGGGTGTCAGGTTACACTTTCAAACCTAGCTTTAGATTCAGATGGAAGATTGTTCTGTGGAGGGTGAAAGTGCATGTAAGCTATGCATGAATCAAAGACTGTTTGTCATCCTCAGAATTTTGTTGTCAAATGTGTCTTCTCTGTCTGTTTCAAATAATTTTTGTACATTTTTTTAAATGTCCTCATTTTTTTAATGGTGCGGAATGGCAACATTTGATGTGTTTGTCATGTAAATATTCCTGTGGCACTAAATGTATGTGTAGGGTTAGAGTGCAGAAGGTCCTGGGTTCGAGTACAGGGTGGGCAAGCTTTGCTTTTTATACTGAATGTTTGTAGAATATTACAGGAACAGAGGAAAGTAATTACAATTTTGCCGTGCTTACTTTATTTATGCATAGCTGCACAGGGGTGCACGGGGTGTGCAGACGTGCGCCTAGTGCACTGATGATCAAGCAGCAGGTGTGTGTAATATTTATTTATTTATTTATTTCCAGTTTGATGACTGGGGAGGTCCACTGGGCTCAAGGAGTCCATTTTCAGTGGAGGCCCGGGGAGAAAAGCTTGATAATACATAGTAGAAATAGTACCAATTAAGCAAATTGTAAATATTAAATAGCAAAACTAAGCAAAGTAAAACAGCAACATAGTGTAAGATACAATACATATTTACATGTTTACAGATTGGAGAACAGTAGTACAGAGTTAAAATTGTACAGAGGTTTTAAATCATCTGTGAATGGTATAAAAGTAACATTAGTAAGAAGGCAGTAAATAAGGTTAATCCCTAAAGGGTAAGGATGAAGGAACCTTATGCGTAATGAATGTATTCAGGTATTAAGCAGATTAGGTAGGTAAAGTGCAATTGCATTTCCATTTATCGGAGAGGTAAGAATGGAGCTGGGTTTTGAAGTGTTCAAAGTTTTCAGAAATTCTTAGAGATGGAGGGAGTGAATTCCATTTTTTGGCTGACCAGCGGGACAGTTTGGTTTGTATGCAGAAATTAGATTTTGGTGGACAAATCTTAGAGTTCTGTGTGGGGTGTATAATGATAAGATGTTTGTTAGTGCTGGGCATTTAGTTGGTTTAAAAATAAGCTTGTGAGCTGTGGTGAGTTGGAGTTAGTCAAAGTAGTTGGGAAGTTCTAGCCAATGCAGCAGGTGGAGAGGTATACAGTGGTGGGTGGAGTATTTGGATGTGGTGGCAAACTTTGAGATTTTGTTGTAACAGGTTTCCAGTTTAAAAGAGATGGAGGAAGATAGTTTGGTTTGTAGGGGAGCACCATACATCAGTGAAGGTAGTAAGTAGGTATTGGTGGGGGGTCTGTCTTGTTGAAGGGGAGAGGAAGTGGGAGTTTCTGTGCAGCATGCCAAGTTTCTGATGTGTTTTCTTAATATTTAACTGAATATGAGTATCAAATTTTAGGTGTTCGTCAAGAGTAACCCCAAGAAGTTTAGCAAAAGGAACAATTACTATAGTGGAGTTGGTTTTGTCAAGGGGGAGAGATTTTGAGGGAAAGAATAGTAGGATTTTTGATTTGTTGGCATTCAGAGAGAGGTGATTTTGAAGCATCCAGTTCTCAGTAGTTGAGAAGGCAGTTTGAGTTTTTGTTTGGAGCTCAGGGAGGTTAGAAGCAGAGCAAACTAAAGTTGAGTCATCTGCATATTGTACTATCTTTTGGTTAGGAATGGCTGCATGGAAATCATTAATGAAGATATTAAAGAGCATTGGGCCGAGTATGGATCCCTGGGGTACTCCAGTAGGGGTAGGAAGGAAGGCAGAGGTGTCAGTTTTCCATTTCGTGGCCTGAGATCTATCAGAGAGTTAGCTGCTGAACCAGGTAATGGTGTTTTGTGAGAGATTAAGATTAGAAAGGTGGTTAAGAAGGTGAGTATTGGAGACTGTATCAAAAGCCTTGGAAAGGTCAAGGAGGACTGTGGATACAAATTCTCCAGAGTCACGGGCATGGTTTACAATGACTAGAAAAGAGAGAAGAGCAGTTGTTGTGCTATGGCCAGGATGGAACCGATGTTGTGTTGGGGTGAGGAGTTGGTTATTTGTAAGGAAAGGCATGAGCTGGAGGTGGATGCATTTCTCAAGAATTTTTGAAATAGGGGAGAGAATTGCTATGGGTCGGAAGTTGGAGATGTTACTATTTTTGCCTCCTTTATGGAGGGGTAGGATAAAGGCTGCACGCCACAGTTTGGGGGACATATGATTCCTGTATGGATCTATTAATGAGAGTGCTAATGGGGATAGCAATGCTGTCTGCTGCAAGTTTTAGATTGAGTGAGGGGATGTTGTCAGGGGTATTGGAGCATGGTTTAAGCTTAGAGAGAAGTTTTTTTTATATATGAGGTGGAGATGGGTTTAAGATGAAATATAGGAGGAGTATTTGGAATGGAAGGTTGAGGAGAGGATTTGAGTTGGGGGAAGGAGTTATTGTTTGGGAAGGTTTTGGTGAATTCTCCTATGGAGTTAGTAAAGAAGGAATTGAATAGAGTAGTTATTTCTGGGTCAGATTTACTAGTGTCAAGGCAAGGGTTGTTTTTGGTACCTGGGTTGGGAAGAGAGTTGATGGAGTTCCAGAACAGTTTGGGATTCATGGAATGATTAGAGTTTGGTATAGTATGATTTTTTATCCTGTATAATATGTTTTTTGGATAGGTTGTGGAGTTGTTTATATTTAAGAAGGGTATCAGGGTGCTTATTGCAATGGTAATGTTTCCAGGTCTTGAACCTTTGTTGCATAAGTGTTTTGGTATCTTTAGTAAGCCAAGGGGTGGAATTGTTTTTTCTACATTTTATTCTTGGAGGGGCTTGGAAATTAAGGGTATCTAAAAAGGTTGAGTTGAAGAATTCAACAGCGTAGTCAAGGGGAAGAGTTTTTAGATTGTCCCAGTTTATTAGTTTGAGGGATTTGGAGAAAGTTGTGGGGTTAAAGTTTGGGAGATTTCGTGTATGGATATATTGGTGTAGGTGAGGATAGGAGGGGGTTGCTCTATGGATGAAGGCTGGCAAGTGATCACTGGTGGAGTCAGGTAAGGTGCCAGTGTGGGAGATTTTATTTGGTGAGAGACTAGAATCCAGTCAAGTATGGAGCCTGTGGGGTTATTTTTATTGGGTCTGGTAATGGCATTTGTAAGTTGAGTGAAATTAAATAGATTGATTGATATGGTGGGATTATTGGTAGTAATTTTGTTCCAGTCAATGTTTACATCTCCTAAGATGCATGTCTCAAGCTTGAAATTAATTGAGGCCCATAGAAGAATTTCCTCATGTATTTGTATTGTTTCCAGAGGATATAGAAGGCTATAACACAGATGCTTTTATGGTTATTTATTGTGAGTATTCCTATGACTAGTTCAGTGTTGTTGAACTGAGAATACGATTTTGGTAGGGAGTGATGGAGAGTAGGCTAGAGTAGATTAAGGCCACTCCTCCTCCTTTATTTTTAGGTGGTCATGTCTAAGAGCTTGAAACCCAGGAGGATAGGATTTCAGAGTCAGAAATATTGGATTTTTGCCATGTCTCAGAGACAGCTACTATGCCAGGTAGGGTATGGAATAGCCAAGCATGGAAGTGGGTTATTTTGTTTTTTAGACTCTGGGCATTCATGGTCAGGAGTTTGAGATATTTAGTGTTGGTAATATAGGTTGCGATAGGGGGAATTGTATTGTTGCTGGTAGCAGGTCCTGGGTTGGGGTGTATGTCACCTGCTAAGCATAGGCAGTCAAAGGGGAATGAGAGCAGGGGTTTGGGTTTGCTCCTTGAGTTTTGTGGGAGGTGCAATAATGCTTTAGGTATGTGAAGTTTCATTGAGGAGGGTAGAAGTTTTAGTTTGAAGTAGAGAAATGGGTTTGGTTGAACTAGAGAGGGTGATATAGTGTGAAAGTGAGATGTAGAGTGAGGATGGATGTTGGGGGTGATGGTGGGATGAAGAGGGGATAGGAAAGAAGAGTGTAGTTTGTAAAAAGAATAAGAGGTAGCATGGTATAGAGGAATTAGAAGAAGTAAGCTGAGGGAGGAGATGACAAGGGTTTGAGAAGGCATGGCATGATTTAGGTATAAATGAATAGTTGGGAGGTAGGTGTCGAGGAAGTAGTTGGATGTTAAGGGACTGTGAGAGTGTAAGAGGGAGGTGTATAGAAGTGAATATAGTGCCTTAAGGTTTGGGATGGGGAGGGGGTAAGTAAGTATTGGAGGATGGGAAGGGGAGGGGATATTGAGGAGATGTGAGTGGATTGGAACAGAGGAAGGGGAGAGGACTATTGGCTAGAACAAGTGCAGGAGTATTGGGGTGGGTGGGATTGGGGGTAGGGTATGGGGAGTGGAGTGAGCCCGCAGGGTGAATGGAGCAGGAAGACCTAAGGAAAGAAAGCAGCAGGGCAGTGAGAAAAACAATCAGTATAGTTAAGGTAAGTACAGAGGATAGTAAGCAGGATGGTTAGAGAGATGCTTAGGGTAATATTATAAGGGAAAGGATTTGAGTGATTTCAGAGGTAGTTAGGACTGATAACAAGCAGTTAATGAAGAAGAGAGTGAAAAACTAGCCTTTATATTATATTATAGTGAGTGAGAAAGAGTGAGGGAAAGGAGGTTAAAGGTGGTTAAAGACTGCCATCTAGTTTACAAATCCTATAAATGTGGATTGTGGAACCACTATAGGAGTTTGAAAGGTAAAAGGCAGAAAGAAGGCTGAAGAAATATAAAGTAGGAGGCTAGGATAAGGCAGGTATGGGGGTGATTCCCAGTAAGAAGGGTATGGCTGCTGGCTATTCTGGCCGGGATCCTATACTAACACCTAGCAAGTAGTAGAGCAATGTCACCTACAAATTAAAGGAGGTATAGCATAATTTAACATACTTTCTTTAATTCCTTTGAGGTCACTTCTGGGAGACGTTAGACTTTTCCTGTTGGGGAATGAGGCAAATAGGGTGTGATTGGTGTCTGTGATTGGTCTTGTATGTCCAGGAGGGTAGGGCCTGTAAGCAAAACAAGTTAGGTAGAGAAGGTTGGAGAGCTGGAGAAAATATAAAGAGAGAGAGTTTTGTAAATTAAAAAATATATATTTATCAGAGTTATGTAGGTTAAGCAGCAGTTGAGGGTAAAGCACAATTAACAGGTTAAGCAGCAGTGAAAAATAAGAAAAGCAAGCACATGCACTTCAGGTAAAAGTCTCTTCAGAAATAGGCATAAAAAACAATGTCACAGTTTCATTTTCAATTAGACAGTATAGCTGTGAATCATAAGCTGCATAACATCGCTCAAAACATATACAACCCAGTGTGTATGAAATTCAGCATCAAGTTGAGTAGAACAGTATACTGACACAGATGATTAACATTTTCAAACAGTTAAACTTTAAAAGTCATTCAGATTGTTAAGCAGAAACGGCATCCACATATGCTGGGTACGGCCCGTTTCTATGAAACTGGGTATTTCTTGTTAGCGTTATTATAGTAAAATGTGCAATGTAATAATGTACAAAAGCATGTAGACATTGAAATTGTCATAAAGAGATAAACAGAGGGGCTCGCATCAGTTTGTACAAGCAAACAACTAGTTGGTCTTTTCGTTACATTACCCAGTTCCATTTTGCTATGGAAGGGTTTTGTCCGATAATCAAGAACTTATTGGTACAATCATGTTTGGTTATAAACAACAGTACTAAGAGTTTGTGGGTACATTCACAGATAAACTAATTAATTTGGAGTTAGGATGGTTACATTCTCATATGCAGTAAGATCTAAAGAGAACTATTTCACTTGTTACTCACTTTTGCAGCTGGTAAGCATATGAGCAAAGATTGGGAACAACACTGTGGTTTGTTTGTTTGGTAGGCTACTGCGTGGTGGTGGCTAGTGGCAGTGGAACACATACAAGTTAAAGTTTAGAAAGCACAGTTTTCTGGTAAAACATGCAGAGCTGCACTACTGATGCATAATATTTCTGGTTGGGTGATTCAGGAGAGTACCCAGTAGTGGAAGATGCATGTGCCACGTTTTGTGACAGAAAAAGGGTATAATACCTTTAAAAGCTAATAGCTGCTACTTACAATATAAGCAGGTGAATTCCATTTCCATGAACCAATCCAACATGGTGCAGCTATTCAACATGCTATAAAGCATCTATGTAACCACCATTTTTATTTTCCTAAATACTTCAATACCATTGGAGTAGAGATAAGGACATTTTAATGACACAATGCTAGGGTCTACTGCAGCTATTCTACATCTGCATGTGCTAGAGGCTGAAGTCAATGTGCTGGTGCTGATGACAATAGGTCTAGGCTGAGAAGGCAAAGGGTGTTCAAGCCTGGGGTAACTTAGCAGACCCTACATGACCTGAAGATTGTAGACCACTACAGGCTGAACAGGGATACCTTATAAGAACTCTGTGTGCTCTGCCACCTTCAACTCAGAGCCAGAACCAATCAAGGGTAGCCCATCACAGTGGAAACTAAGGTATGTGTAGCCCTTTGAATATTAGCTACAGGTACTTTTTAAAGACCAACTGAGGACATGATGGGTGTGTCACAGGCATCAGCATCCAGGATCCTCCACCAGTTTGTGAATGCTATGCTCATACATGCCAGTGAGCACATATGTTTTCCCCGTAGTTCTGAGGAGAGGGCTATCAATATGCAACAGTTCTACCCTGTACACACTACCCTGAAGTACTGGGTGCCATAGATTGCACTCATGTACACATCAAGGTACCCCCTGATGAGCAGGGTAGAATTTACATAAACCACAAGGGTTACCACTCCATCAACTGCAAGTTGTGTGCAATGCTCAGGAAATAATCTTGAATGTGTGTGCTGGCAACCCTGGCAGTTATCTTGACTCCTATATCTGGCACACATCACAGCTGTATCAGATGTTTGCTATTGGGGACATCCCACAGGGCCATTTACTGAGGGATACTGGCTATGCACTTGAACCATGCATGATGACACCCATCAGAAGTGCACAAACACCCCACGGGAGAATACCATAATGTGAGGCACACCCCATACCAGAAACATCATAGAGCATGTGTTTGGACTGTTAAAGTCATGGTTCTGGTGCATCTGGTGGAGCCCTGTAATATAATTCAGAGACATGTGCACAAGTATTCACAGTATGTGCTATGCTACACAATCTGATCTTGTGGAAACAGCTGCAGCAGAATCATCTAGTGCGCACATCCACCCACCAACACCTAGGTCACCACAACTCAGAAGCGGAACCACCAGCTGCTGTGCCTGCAGGCAAATGAAGGCATGCTCGGTATGCCCTTGCTTTGGCTAAACGACAATGCACATTCCATTAACCACCTAGGTGACTAATACATTTCTGTAGTTTTTAATGATATTATGGCACATCCCTGTATTTAGTAGGTTGGAAAAGTAATTAAGTAATTAAGTCAATAGTGCTATGGATTTGTGCAAGAATTACTTTAACATGTGACAGCAGAGACACCTTTACTTTACTCGTGTGTGTCCATTAGTAAGTACTAGGCCTCAGGTTTCAAAGATTCACACAGTCCTACCTCTGACGTACATTAATGCTCACTACATAGCCTTATTTTGTACTTGCCTATGTTGCAGTTCATTTACATAATTTACAACGTCAAGACAGTAAAAGAATAATTATCTCACCTTGTACTAAAAACCAGAACCATTTGCACTCCAGACCTAAACTTACCACCTATTGCCACAGGATTAGTTGCATGACATTCCCTAGATTAGTATTTATTGTTAACTTAACCATGCTAGCACAGCACAGCCTCACTTATTGGGTTTGTGCAATGCCCAGTAGTATTAATTGAATGCATCTAGTGTCTATTGTTGGCTGTCTGGGTCATGTCAGATACATGAGTGGTACAGTCACACAAACAAGCTAAGCATCATGCAAACATGAAAAACAGAAAATATAGCAATTGCAGAATGTACAAATGAGATAAGCATTGCACAAACATGTGCAAAAAAAGTGAGAGAGAAATGAAAAAATAAAATATATGAAATTAATAAATGCAGAATGACATATCTATGGCAGGGTCCCTTGTACATTTCTCTATTTAAATGTGTTTGGGACCCTGCCAAATTTTGAACAAGGGAAAACAATTGCAGTCATACCTCTCAACTGTACAGATTTTCACAAAATGTCCAGATTTGTGCTTCATACTTTTGGTGTATTTCTCATAAAATGTATGGGTTTTTGGCAAAATGCTGGCAAAACTATAGCAAATCATTGGGGATTGAATTCAGAAAATAATGACAGACATTTGAGATTTAGATTTCATACCCTTCGGAACATTCTTGCTACTGCAAAACCTATTATTACGTCAATGTTTTAAGTCTGAAAGAGCATTATTTAAATATTTCCCCTATTTTTGGCCTTTGTCACCTCATTATAGCTAGCTTTGTTCAGATTTGAATCAGTTTACTTTATTGGCTTTAGTAATCAAGTGAGCTACATGAGCTACATGAAAGCTTTCCTTACAATGATAGACAAATGGTGGTCGAAGTTAAGGTCGCTGTCGACCTGTGATCCTAGGTCTCTTACCACTTCATGGGTGCTTAGAGTATTGTTAATTATTTTGAAAGTGTGAAGCGACATTGTTTGTTCCAAAGGGAATGATGATGCATTTCTTTGCATTCAATTTGAGACCATGACTAATACATCAGTCGCTGGTCTGTGTGAGACCACCCTGGAGTATACTGACATCATTTGGGGATTCAGTGATTGAACTTAGTCTGTAGTCATCTGCAAACTTTTTCAGCCACAACCATTTAGTTTTGACCTGAATTTCTGAGAAGTCTATACCAAACAGTAAGGGGCCCAGCACTGACCCCTGTGGCACCTTGCTGGTAGCAGGTCTGCTGGTTGATGTGGAGTCACCCACTTTGATAGTGTGTGTGTCTGGTTTGTGAGCCAGTTGGCAACCCATCTTACAATGAAGAGGCTTATATTTAATTTGCTAAGTTTAGCCATAATGCCTGAATGTAGGATTGTGTCAAAAGCTTTTGCCAAGTCGAGGTATTCTGTGTGCAAATATTTGCCCTCATCAATGACTTTGGTCACACTTTCAAAGAAATCCACCAGATTTAACAGGCAGGATCTGCCTTTCATGAAGCATAGACAGTGATCTAGCATTTGACCATTAAGTGTCTACAGTAGTGAGGAAATCTTTCTATGTTGTGCAAATTATAAACAAGGGTATGGCATCTAAGTCCAAGGATGTCATTATTCCACTGTATCTGGCATTCATCAGGCCTGTCATTCAGTATAATCCCCCCTTCAGTATGTATCTAACCAGGCATATCTAACAACTGGAACATCCACAGAGGTTACTCTGTAAAATAAAGCAGGGTGTAAATAACATGTCCTGTGCAGACCTCCTCAAGGCCCTATTCCTAATTTTTGTCTCCTACAGGCTATTGAGGGGACATCTATGCCTGGCATACAAGGCATTGTCAGACCCCACTCTGATGTAGCTCCTACATGTCTGCCAAACAAGCAGCACCAGAATTACCAATTCTAAAGACTTAAACCTTGCCTGTAATATAAATAGTACCTACTGGAGAGACAGGTATGTATCCCAGAGACTACCCCTTCTCTGGAACAGACTTCCCAGCCATGTGAAGCAGAGTTCCTCCCTAACCAATCTAAGTGTAACTTGGATAACTGGATGGGGAAGAGGACATTCAACCCTGATTTGGCACCTATGTTTCTAATGGACACAGATAGCCTTTAAATAGTTCATCTCCAAGGCCCCTGCTTGTATGTATTTTATCTCCCAATCCCCTGCTTACACTAATCATGAGTACCAGACCTTGCCAGAGATTTGGGATGTATGGCTAGGCTTAAAAAGGTCCTTGTACTCATTAGCCTAGTAAACACCTAAGGACCTATGAAAGCAAATAATGAATTGAAAATAGACACTAAATGGAGAAATTCTGTTACCAGTGTGATTATCTTTCCATACAAATATGGATGAAACATATTTAATCCGCAGACCAGGTTAAGTGCTTCTCTGTTACTTTGGATGTAATTCCATTAAACTGTTTTCAGTGAATCCAAAGTAAATTCAAACAGTTTCATATAACCCAACCTCCAAACTTGGACTGTAAAGTAGTGGACACATCTCGGTGACAATAAATGAAAGACAACTAGATATATGACTCTATATATCAAAACTGAACTGCAAACAAAGTACTGATCCTTTACAATGTAGATGTCTGCAGTGAGTAATATCTTCTTGTAGTAAGTCCTTTGCATTAACCACATGAACAAGCATTTTAAACTCACCAAGCAGCCATAGTCAATTGTCCTCCATGTGCTGGTGTCTGTTATTCCATTCATGCAGTGTGTTTCTGTACAGTATTGTGGGGCAGAGCACCAGAGATTGTTTTAATGAATTATTGATCTTAAAGTACAACTGTGCAATAAGACATAGCATTTCCATGTATATTATCATTTGTATATGCCTTCTGTCACTCTTTATGGGGTCATAAACCTGATGATGTGTTAAGAACTCACAGATATTTTACTGTGCAATCCCATAATGAATAAAAATCTAATACCACCTCAGTAACATTTTGGATGACGAGTTATTTTCTAGTTTTTCAGAATAAATAATCATAGGATCATATGAGACTACTAGGCTATCGACCCAGAGGTCATTTCATGACTAGCCATTTTATCCCAATGTAATACCATAGATATTCTAGTCAATATCCAAGATTGTATTTATTAATGACTGCCCATGTCCAGGAGGGTTGTGGGCACTATCCCTGGTAAGAATTTACAGTGTTCCATCCACTTGCCGAGGTTCCTTTTGAACAGTGTCATAGAGGTGCTCTGCTTCATATGAATTGGCAGCCTATTCCAAAGACATGGTAGCCATTGGGAGACAAATCTGTCCCTCTGGCACATCCCATTCAAGTTTCAGCCATATTTAGATCCCTGGAATGGGTAACTCTAGACCAGTTTGATTTACAGATGTGTAGCAAATTCATTAGGTTTGAGTCAGAGATTGCTCTGTAAGCTAGGCATAAGTCTCTTCTAAGAGGTCTATATGATACTGAGTATAGACCAGTATTTTGCAGTAGAAGATTGAACTTATTGCGTTGTGTTTAAGACATAACAAGGAGTATGAGTGTCTCATAAAGAAAGTTCTGACACTCTGTCCAGATATTCTCCAACTAAGTAATAATTCTAAGTACTGCTGTTCTCAATAAATGTAAAGCACATTTTGGAAGATGAGGTAGGGCATGATAAAATTGTCTTTTCACAGCACGGTGTAGATTCTTGAAAGTGAACGCTTAGCTAAAAATAAATATGTCATTATGTCTGCCACAATAATGCCAGTTTTGTTAGAACAAATTAAAACAAAAGTTAGTCATACCCCCAGATTTACTATTCCTCCATTCAGGACTAGCTTATTCCTGCATGGAGGCGGACGTTTAGGAGCAGGACGGCAGCATGCCATGCATAGTAATGAGGCATGCTACCTGAGCTGCTAGGCTTACACGGAGCATGTATGAGTGCAAGGGGTGTGTTTGAGAGCAGAGCTCTCTCAGAATATACATGCCCCTGCAATGAAGAACAGCAGAAAAAGGTATGAAATGAGCGAGACCTCTCATAGGTGACTGCATATCCCCACCAACAGTCTCCCTTGTGTACAACAGCAACAATATACATAAATAAAATGAAGAAACCCTATATTTCCTTTTAAAAATCCGATTAAAGCTAACCATAGGTGCATGGGTGTGCCCATCACTTAGCTACGGTTAATGCAGCTTAAATGACTGAAGAGGATAACAAGGAAGATATATGCAAATGAAGCAGCATAACAATAGTGTAGTGGGCAGAGCATTGGCTTTACGAGCAGGCATTCCTAGTTCGAGTCCCACTGCAACAGATTCCATTTTCCATGGCAAAGCACATTATGAGTAATATTTATGTTGCATAACCCACTAAATAATATATTTTCATGAACTGGAGTACTGCAGTAAATGCACATGTGAGGTGTCAGTGTCATAATGAATAAGGCACTAGTAAGCAGGTTTAAGCACAAATAAGCAGTAGTAAGCATATTTAATCACTAGTAAGCGGGCTTAAGCCTGTTTGCATGCCAGTAAGCAATGCCTACACTGGTTAAGCAATTCTAAAGCTCAGTAAGCAGATGTAACAGCAGGTTAGCAGTGCTTACCATCATGCAAACCTGCTTACAACTGCTCAAAAATCCCTTAATCCAATGACCCTTGTTCTGCCCGTCAACAAAATAAACAGCCATGCAGGTCTTGAACCCAGGACTCTATACATCATAGTCACAGTAGTTAGCCACCAAGCCATTATAGAAGTACAGAAGAATGAGGTATCAGCAAACAAGTCCTCACCATAGTAAAACCAAACTGAACCTGTGAAAGGAATCAGTATACAGTCATATGTTCCATAACCCACTAAATAACATAAATATGTGAAATGGAGTACAGCAGTAAGCCCAGAAGTGAGGGGTAATTGTAATAGAGTGTTGAAGTCCCCACTAAAACACAAGGACCCCATAGAGTGTACATACACATTAATCATGGATATTAGGCAGATATATAAGATGTAATGAATAAGAAATCAATGCCAAAATGGAAATATAATGCACAGTGTAATGTAAGCAATGCTAAGCATTGCACAGTCCAGCATAGGAGGTGTAAGCAATGTGTAGACCAGCTAACTAATTGTGCCCAGTGGTATACCCCTTTAAACAATGTCAACCTTAGTTAAGCAGGTTTGCCCATAGCTTAGCCTTTTCAAAATTGGCCAATCACAGAAATCTGCGGGAAATCAGCCCTACTTAAACCCAAGAGGCGGGAATACATCTCATAACTGGTTGTAGCTTCCCTTTGCAGGCACTATCACAGTAAGGGGAGAAGGTGTGCGCTTTCAGGTGCAGTGCTGGTGCATCCAGGAGTACAAGGTCATGGCAGGACTCCTTGTTAAAGACCATGATTAGAGACTGCTGCAGGGCCAGTACCAGGGCTCCCAATATAACGCAGAGACCTGGGACCATCTCACCCACGACCTCACCATTGCCACTGGCATACTCCGAACTGGTGAGCAGGTCAGGCACCACTATGCCGACCTGAAGCGGCGTAAGGGGGACCTCTTGGAGGAGTGGCTCCAAGAGGCTAGAGAGGCAGGAGATGCTCCAGCCATGTGTAAGTATCACCCCAGTATGCATGTAAAAATTGCCAGCTCAGGTATATCATGGATAGGTATGGCTAAATATTCCTCTCATGTCCCCCACAGCTGCAATGGAGCGGGCCGTGAACCAGGAGGCCCACATTAGTCACCTGGCGAGGTTGCGACGCGAGGCAGGTCAGTAATACTCATGCATTTACTGTCATAGGAAATAAAAATAAAAGTAGCAGTAAATTAATTGCTTGTATAAAACCTGTATTGTTCAAGGCAAGTACTGCATACACTAGAGAATATGGCAGGAAGAGTCTCATATTGCTGGTATCTCAATAAAAGTTTAATAGCCTGACAAAACAGGTCTAACTGCTGGACTGCATGTGTATATCCTGGTATCATATGGTAATGTAGATTTGCAATCATGTTATAGTACTGTTGTATTAAGCACTTTTACCCACACCATGCACCATAAATTGAATGTGTAGGAATGCCTGTATATAACAGGTGTAATCTCCAGAGGCCATTTTGTACAACTGAGAGATACATAGACAGTAAACGGGGAAAATGCAGACAACAAAAACTGAATAACACATGTATCTGAGAAGTGAACTGTTGTTTTTTTAGCATACACAGCCACAGTTCGAATCCTGTCAGTGGTAGTAGTCTGCATACAGAATTATACCCCACAACTGTACAGACATGTCCAGAATGTCTTTTAGTGGACCATATCTGTTGCCTATCAACCTGCCCCCTTGGAAAATCAGTGGGATGATCTCAGATGTATAGGCAGCAAACAGGAAGTACAACTGATTGACCACAGCTATGAGAACAAAGCTGGCACACTAGCAACTCCCCAATATCTTCTGTGACTAAGAAGCCACGTATGTCCCATTTACACCTCAACTTGTCAAGCTGTGGTTAGAGTGTGTACAGTAACAGAATGAGTTGTATGTGCATAATAGTAATGTGGAATCTGGTACTGTGTGTGGGAACATTTAGGTAGTGCTAATAAACAGTCCTCCCACAGGTCTGTCAGATACCAACACTGTGCCCAGAAATACAAGAATGATACCCAGTACTGGTACTGTTCACAGTGGTATTGCATGACATTGCGACTGATGCAGTTGCTCGGAATAATGACGTATTTCACATCACTGTCACCCACACTGTCCTACAACATATAACTGTCTAGGAAATCTGTATAAGAGTGTTGTAATACAAGGTCAGAATGCAAAAGCACAGGGGATTAATAAGTCAGAAAGCAGATAGGACATATACACTATATAGCAGACATAACTGTGATGGTGTTTAAGTTGTAGCAGAAACAGCCATGGTCTGAATCCTGGGAGTGGAATTAGGCTGCATACAGAGTCATACCCCACAACTGTACAGATGAGGCCAGAATGGCCAATATATATGCCCATATCTGCTGCCTGTCTCCCTGTCCCCCTGCTATGTCTGTGGGATAATCCCAGATGTTTAGCCAACAATCAGGGAACACAAGTAATTGTCAAACTTGTTCTAGAGATATCCATCCCAACCCTGGCCCCTCTTTTCTCCCCAAAACCACCTCTACACTGCCCCCATCTTACTCCTTTAACAGTCACCATCCTCAGTCACAACAATCATCTCCATCCAAATACTTAACTATTTACTCATTGAATATTCAGAGTCTAGCAAATAAAGTCACTGAGCTGCACTCATGGATAGCTCTCAATACCCCTCATATCCTCTCCCTATCTGAAACCTGGCTCAAGCCACACATCTCAAATAGTGAAATACTCCCACTAGGTTATAATATCTTCCGATCTGATAGACCTGTAAAAAAAGGTGGTGGCATGGCAATCCTCTACTCAAACATTCTTAACTTCTCACCATACCCTTCCCCAATTCCTGACTTCCTCCCAGCTGAAATCATCATCCTTAACTGCCATCTGAATCCCCAGAAAAAAACTTGCAATTGCCTCTATCTACCTTCCTCCTGGTAACAATCTGCCCATTCTTGAAAGCATCCTATCCTGGTTCTCCCACAACATTCCATATGAGACACTTATCCTTGGTGATGTCAACACTGATTGGTCCAAACTCACAACTGACTCCACCCAACTCAGCATCCACCTACATGGCTTCCACCAACTTATAACATCTCCCACTCGCTTCCATAAAAATTCCTCTTCCAGCTCCATCATAGACTGGATCCTTACCAATTCCCCCACCAATACCACAATCCCACTACTTACCTGACTCCCTCAGTGATCATCTCCCTACCACCATCTTAAGACACTACTCCCATATTCCTAAACCCCACCTTATCAAAGACTGTCGAAAACTATCGACTTTCAATTCATCCCAATTTAACTCCATTCTCCACAACATAGATTGGTCCATTCTAAAACACCGCCCCCTAAACGATGCTGTAAGCCCTTTCAATAGCATCTTCATGAATACTCTAAACTCCTTAGCTCCCTCTAGGAAGATCAGAGTAAAATCAAACCATGCTCCCTGGCTCTCCAAAGAGACTAGGTCCCTTATGAAACAAAGAGATCATGCTTGGAAAACCTGGACTAAAACTAAACAACCACCTTTTCTTCAAAAATACAGGCAACTGAGGAACCTTGCAAAAAAAACGTACAACTAATGACAAAAAGTTATACTATAGCTCTGCTCAGCTTAATAACAAATCCAATCCTCAAAAATTCTGGTCAACTCTCAACAACATCCTCTATCCTGGAAAGCCCTCTAATCCCTCCCCAAACCCTAACTCTTCCTCTCAGGAAACAGCTACCCTCCTGAATAAACACTTTATCTCTTCCATCCAAAACCTGGTAACCTCTAAGCCAAACTCTACTTCGACACCCACCTCTCCAAGTCCCACTAACACAACTTTGTTTTCTTTTGAGCTAGTTCCCATTACTTGCATCAAATCTGTACTACTCAAGCTAAAACCTTGCTCTCCTTCCACAGACAATCTATCTCCTTCATTCCTTAAACTTGCTTCTGCCTCAATTGCCTATCCTGTATCTATACTAATTAATCAGTCTATTCTGGAATCAACTGTCCCCACCCTTTGGAAATCTTTCTTCACTATCCCTCTTCATAAAGGTGGAAACTCCACTGACTCCTCAAACTACCGACCCATTACCATTCTGTCCGCCCTCTCCAAGATATTAGAAAAATGTATTCACTCACAGCTTCTCAATCACCTCCTCACACACCACTTACTTACCCCTACCCAACATGGATTTCATCCTCACCACAGCACCACTGCCCTCCTCTCCTTCACTCATATCATTGCAGAGGCCCTAGACAACAATAAACCCATTTCCTGTCTCTTCCTAGATCTCTCCAAAGCCTTTGATACTGTCTCTCATCCTCTACTACTATCCAAACTCGCAAATCTCCACCTATCCCCCTCCACACTTGCCTGGTTTAATAGTTACCTATCTGACAAGGAACAATCTGTCAAATGGCTCTCATCCTCCTCACCTTTCCTTCCCATCTCCACTGGTGTTCCCCAAAGCTCTATCTTCTAACCAACAATTACTTGATATCTACTACCCAAAAAGGTCAGTAGGCAAACTACTCTACTAACACTCCCTTGCCCATGCTTGGAACAAACTTCCCCTTGACTTACGTTCAATCTCCCACACCTCACACTTTAAAAATGAACTAAAAGCTTATTTTCTCAATTCCAGAAACTGCCCTTGCTATGACCCTACCTATTCTTCCTTCCCTTTATGTACCCTCAAAAGTACCATACTTAGTACCGCATTACACCTCTCTCTCTCCAATGCGCATTTGCACAATTTTATACAAACAAAAAATATTAATTGTTGACCTATTGAACTATATCAATGTAAAATTGTTACTTAGTTTCTTTTTAATGCAACTTTATGCATGTATCCCAACATATGTGAATCGTTTTGCTATAACTGCTATTATATCAATATTGTTTAAAATTGGACTTGTTTTAAAATGTATTACTGGAGCTTTTCTCCTCGGGTCTCCACTGAAAATGGGCAGTTGAACAAACCCGGTTAACAAATGTCAATAAATAAATAAATAAACAAACATCTATGAGAACACACCTGTCACTGTAGCAAACCCCAAAACTGTTAGGATAGTAATATTTCAAGTATGTCCTATCTACACCCCCATGTTGTCAAGCTGTGATCAGATTGTGTACATTAACAAAGTGAGATGTATGTGCATAATATTAATGTGTAATGCGGAACTTTGTGTGGCAACAGTCAGATAGTGCTAACAAATTTTGCTCCCACAGGTATACGTTGGATACGAACACTGTGCTGAGAAATACAGACCATTCTAACCTGTACTGGTACTGTTCACACTGGTATTGTAGGGAATTGTGAGTGTTGCAGTTTCTCTGAATAATAAAGTATCACTGGTCACTGTCACCCACACTGTGCTACATAATATAACTGTGTAGGAAAGCATGTATATGCATGTGTCAGGTCACTAAAGGTGGAAGAGGGCAATATTCTAGATATGTCCCGGCACACCTGCATGTGGTCAACACATGGCCACAGTCTGTGCAGAAAGAGTTGGATAGCTATGTGCAAAACATCAACCCAGAATCTGGGAGTATGTGTAGAATCAGTTAGTTACTGTTAACAAACATTCCCTCCACAGGTATACCAGGTAAGAGGTGTATACTGCAGGTTAAACTGGTTCACGTGTAATGGTGATGACAGCCATACCACTGTCCAAACTAAGGCTATAGGGTAGTGTAGTAAGACTTGTAAGGTACAGATAACAGCACTGACTAGGAAAGTAATGTGGACTACAGGAATATACTAGTTGTTAATTGACATCTTTCTCTCCCCCCCACCATATTTCCAATAATAATCAATATACCCACCCCAACTGGTATGTAATGACTCTGATAATGTCCAGTTGTTTGTTAAATATTTTAATGGTCCCCATGCATGTGGTATATTGAATTATTCCAACACTGGTGGCATGGCACCATTAATGTACCTGCATGCTGTTCTTATAACCACTGTGGTCCCATATATGCATGTGTTCTGTTTGCTATGCAGTTGTTCCGTATCTGGTGTCTGGGTTAATGGGAATATCTATGCATGCTGTTATACCTAACCCTGGAATGTGTTGACTATTATTAACCCACATATGATGATGAAATCTAAACACTATAGCATGCTTGGGAAGGCCGATCCCAGTGGATCCACCTGTCCCACCTCCCTGTCCGTGGGCCCTGCACCACCTTCAGGTGGAACCACCTCAAGGGATGGGCTTGCCTCCCTGGGAGTGGGCGCGGACAGGCACCTGTCACCTGTCGCCAGGTTGGGGTCGTGGTGCATAGAAAGATCAACCAGCAGGTTGGTGATCTTCTACACCAACTCAAGGGTCGCATGTCATGATTAGAGAGTCAGCCTGGCTCTGTGACTTAGCCCCCAGCACAGCCACCTTCAGGGCTGTGAAGGTGCAGTGGTAACTGCCCATGGGTGGGGACTTCAGTCCCACTGTTACCACTAAGTGGCTTGTGGGCTTCCAATATCCCAACAACCCTCCCCATCAAGGTGTTTACCCCAACATGTGTCATATACCACCCCTGTATGCATCTTGTTTGTCTTGTCTGTTAAACTACCCAACCTACCTCCTCAAATATGCCTACTAGCCCTCTCAACATCCCACTCTCACCTGAAAAAAAGAAAGATAGGGCAATCTGTTCCCACAAAAAAATCTTACCCCATACATAGCTGTCCATTTCGCACATGTGTCCACTGGACACATGTAATCTGGTCTACTTGGCATCACAACATATTATTGTTGTCCTCACCCACTCCCAGAGGTTTGAGTGCCCAAATCTACCTCCAAATTCAGTGTATATGCACAGCTGTTGCTGTAGAAGAAATGGGCAGCTATGGACCTTCCTTACACGCTTACTGCACATCCCTGGCTATTTTCCCTACTGTCTTTCCCTCTTTGTGCCCCTTTTTTCACCACTTTCCTATCAACCCCTTCTTCTTTCCTTTTAAAGAAATTAGCACATGGGTTAGTGGGAGTAAGCACTTTTAAACAACAGTAACCGGGTTTAAGCCTGTTTGAGTGGGGGTAAGCAATGCCTACACAGGTTAAGCAATTCAGAAGCTAACACAGTATAAGAAACTGTAACCGGAAGTTATTAGTGCTTACCTCAGCGCAAACCCAAGCAAAACCACTTTCAACTGCTTTAAAGTGCCTTAATCACTCTGTATCCAACGGCCCATGTTCTGCCTAGCAACAAAATAAATAGCCTCTGGAAGGCTCAAACCCAGGACACTGCACACCATATCCAAAGTTATTTACCACTGAGCCATGTCAGATATACATAACCTTAATGTTTTCAAAAAAAATTCATCCAGCCCATTCATTCAACAGTACAGAGAATGTATTCCAACATTTAGATGTATGCGTGTGTGTAAATATATTAATATCTAAACAGATACAACATATCTACATATGTAGATATATGTATATATATATATATATATATATATATATATATATATATATATATAAACATATATACATGCAAATGCCTACATCGACACATAGATATGTCTACACCTATATGTCTACATATACACAGCAAGTTACATATATGTAAGCAGATATATATCTATGAAGGTATATAAGGACATAGTTATATATATATATGTAAGCAGATATATATATATATATATATATATATATATATATATATATATATATATATATAGGTATATATGAACATACATCTATAGATAGCAATGGGATATTGACTAAAACATATATGTCCACATGCACCGTAAATGGGGTTGAGAGTCCCCAAACAATATACGTCTTGTACGAATAGGTATACCCCCAACAGCAAAAGACGTCCACCCTGCAATACACTACCAAGTGTTGCAGATCCCATAAAAAGGACCTGACACGACATGGGCACAAGATGTTAACAGTACTACATCCCACCTGTATGATGTCAGGCTGGTATTGGTAACATATCATGCAGTACAGTCTGGCTTCCATAGGAAATGTAAAATGTGGAAGCTATCAATATCCCCAGGATACATATACACAGACACATATATGCAGATACAGATACACACACACACACACACACACACACACATATATATATATATATATATATATATATATATATATATACATATAGATATACATGTGACTACACATGCAAACAGAGAGATATGTACAGTAAGATAAATATGTAGAAGGTGCACACAATAAATAACAGCCACTATGCCTACAGTTAACACCTTCACAACTGGACACTGTATGAGCTACCCATACAAATGACAATCGTTGCCATCATACATCATACATTGTACATCATAATCATCATAATCATACAGCATAATCAACATCATAATCGTATGCATCATACAGCACACACACACACACACACACACACACACACACACACACACACACACACACACACACACACACAGGGTGCCAGTACTGACATGCATGGGTGCATTGCTTTAGAGGTGTGTGGTGGTCAACTGTGCCAGATACCTATACAAAGCTAGGTGATGGGTATACCTTGGCATCAGGCCACATGACAATGGTCTGCATTGTGGGTCAGGGGTGTAGTTTCTGGATTTGCCCACACAGATGGGTATTGTATTCACCATCCAGTCACCTGGGTGACTATTGCATGTAGCCAATGCTGTGCATTACTTGCCATGTATGTGTTCCTTAGTCCATGACATGGACAGTGTCTGGGATGTGCACACCTCCCACGTGCATGTACAGTGACATGTGGAACTGAACCTGGGTGTCTGACCCATGTTGTGTACACAGATTATCATCAGATGTGCCAGTCCTGGCCACATGTGGGGGGAACTAGTAATGGACAGCAGGTTTACCCTGCACCTACATTGATAGCATGCTAACGACATTCCCTGGTGTCAGTGGGATCTGTCCATACAGGGCATGTTTTCAGGCATGATATGTCCTTTGTGGGTAACATTTGATGGCACCACAGGTGTTGCAGGTGTCCAGTGGGGAACATTGGGAAGGTCCACTGTCTGCATTTACATGCCTATTGGACAGATGGACAGGGTGCCATGCACTCTGTAGCCCACTGCAGTCACTCCATAGTTACTATCAGTGGGCAATATGCAGTGTACTACCAACATAGTGGCTGTTGCCTAGGCAAGTGTGTGTGTGTGTGTGTGTGTGTGTGTGTGTGTGTGTGTGTGTGTGTGTGTGTGTGTGTGTGTGTATGAAACATGGGTTGAGAGTGTTCTCTGGGTAATACTGGGGTTGCTAACTTTGTTTGCCTGGCCTTGATGTCACATGTATTTGTATGGATTTGCACACCAGCCTCTCGGCTATTTCACATCTGTTATCCCTGCAAAGTGAACATTGTGATATATACTAGGGCCACCATATAAGAAATTTGCAAAACCTGCTCCACATTGGGCCAAGTTGTTACACACTCACAACCACTTCCACAGAGAATATGAGTCACAGACAGACAGACAGACACACACACACACACACACACACACACACACACACACACACACACACACACACACACACACACACACACACACACACCATGTCTGGGATAGAACTACTACCTAACTAGTTTATTACACTACAGCACTATGCAGTTATAGTACGCACCACGGAGATTACAGGAGTATACTTCCCCAAAGGTGTATTTCACAGTGACTGACATCAGCAGGATTGCCAAAGTAGGGTATTTGAAATGTATTGAGTGTGACTAGCCTAAAATGCATTGCTCCCTACACAGACATTAAAACACACAAAACATCCAGAACTGCCATGGGTGGGAATAGAACCCTATCAGAGTTCTATATCACACTACAGCAGTACACAGTTATGGCACAAGCTATGGAGATTACTGGGCTAAAACCTTCCCAGAGGTGTATTTCTAGTGGATGATATCAGCAGCCTCACCAAAGTAGAGCATTCAAATTGTAGGGAGTGCGACAGCCCTAAAAAGCATTCCTCTCTACACAGACAGAGTCAGACAGACACACACACAAACACACACACACTTGCCAAGTCTGGTATTAGAACTCCTACCTAATTAATTTATCACACTACAGCAGTACGCAGTTAGAGGACACGCTATAGAGATTACTGGGCTACAACCTTCCCAGATGTGTATTTCTAGGTGGATGACATCAGCAGCCTTACCAAAGTAGAGTATTTGAATTGTAAGGAGTGTGACTACCCTAAAAAGCATTGCTCTCTACACAGACAGAGACAGACACACACACACACACACACACACACACACACACACACACACACACACACACACACACACACACACACACACAGTTGCCATGTCTAGGCTTGGAACTCCTACCTAACTAGTTTATCACACTACAGCAGTACGCAGTTATGGGACACACCACAGAGATTACTGGGCAACAACTCTCCCAAAGGTGTATTTTACAGTGGACGACCTCAGCAGGCTTGTCATAGTAGGGCTATGGGGAGGGCAGTGTATGTGCTTGGGCCATAACCCATTCATCTAAAGGTTGACGCACCACATGCAGACACACACAGGGTCATATTTCACAGGTACGTGTATACAACTGCTAGATGACTACTTTCTTGTACAGTCATGTCGCACAGCTAGCACGTGCACCACATAGTCTGTAATGCTGACAGACACCGGTGGCTAGTATCTGCAGTGAGTGACATCTGAACCTCATATGGTTGTGGCCCTTTGGCTGTGTGCTGGGTGGGACAGGCCTGGATGGCTCCTTGTCACAGTCACCCTCTTCCACACATCTATGTACATCTAACTTTGTCTTATTATAGTGTGTTGTCCTTACATATATGTCTGTATTCCTATCCACTGTGTGTACAAAGCATGAGTGTTGCATACTGTGGAGTGTCTGCACTAACATCTGCGACTGCCAGATATGTCTGGTCCACTGCTGTTTGCAGACATGGCCTTCATGTGTTTTAGTGTGAGCATGCCCAGTATGCCCGTCTGTATTGAATGTGTGGATTGAGTCCAGGTAGTTTGTACTGCAGTGCTGACCTTTGTGCTGTACAGCTACAGGTAGCATGCTGTTTCTGCAGGGTATCCATCGATCATTTGGCATTGACTGTTACTACATTTCTGCATAGGATGAGTGGGCAAACCTGTCTATTTCTACATTTCTACACAGGATTGGGGGGGCACACCTGACTATTACTACATTTCTATGTAGGATGGGGGGCACACCTGACTATTTCTACATTTCTACACAGGATTGGGGTGGGGCACACCTGGCTGTTATTACATTACTACGTAGGATGGGGGGGGCACACCTGACTATTTTTACATTTCTACACAGGATTGGGGGGGGCACACCTGACTGTTATTACATTACTATGTAGGATGGGGGGGGCACACCTGACACTTGTACACATTTGCTATGACTGTACTGGTAGGTCAGGTACTCCATTTCATTCTGTATTCTTAACTATCATGCTGACTAGAGGCATATCAGTGTACTACAGATCTTAGCTTTGGTTGCCCTACATATTAGTGTCTGACTTCCTATCCTTCAAAACTAACATCCCACTGCCTGACCTGCTGTAGTCTGTCTGTGTAGGCCTGGGGTGGAGGTTACCCATAGGCATCATTCAGAGGCAATAGCACAGGATCTGTTTGGGTTTGTCTACACCTGTCCTGCTGGCTGAGACTGTGTGTTGGGTATGTGAACCTCCCTGACTGGCATGTGTGAGTCATATACATGTTACACAGCACATTTCCCGCAGTGGGTTTTGTCACCCTGTGTAGTACTGGCTACTATGGTGACCCCAGTATGTGTTACAGATGTCATGGTGCCACTATGGGTGTTTACTTTCTGCTGCCATAACATTCAGCCACCCAATTCCCTTGCATGCTCACATCCATACCATAGATACAGGTAACAACACATTCTACTCCATTTGGCAGTCAGTAGGTTGATTGACTTACCTTGTGGGTGTGCCAGGATTGCAGCTGGTGCTGGAGGGCTGCCTATGTTGGATGCACATAGTACACTCCCTATACATGGTTGAGCACAGGTAGTGTCATGTTTGGCATCCCTTTTACTGTATTTGTGAGTCAGAGACAGGTATCATTCCCTGGGTCCCTACTGTGTCAGTGTATGCGCTGGTTTACTATTGAAATAGCGATCGAACTTGGTCGAACAGCCACTTCTGTGACGTATTTACATGAACCGAAACTGCGAAAATTGTTCGCCACTGCCAGTCATTCGACGTTCGATATTACCGGCCGCACAACACCTCCACACCCATGCTACCATGGTTCGCACAGGGGCGAGGATCTGCCGTTCGCACAATTGGATTCGACCGCAGTGACATTCGCTCTTCCGCCTTCACGCAAGTCGAGTCGCACATAGTCGGATCGGCATTTCAATGGTAAACCGTATGTGCTATGCTTTGTCTCTTTGCCATGGCCTCGGCATACTGGGCATGCCTCCATCTGCTTACTGGGGGAGGCTCAGGTTGTTCTTCCTCTGAGTCACTCTGTGCCTGTGCAGGCCTTGGCATTGGTGGGGGGCTGTGTGGCTCTGCCCCATGCTGTTCCTGCTGCAGCTGTTTCCACAGGATCATATTGTGTAGCATGGCACATACCATAACAATTTGGGTACGTGCAGTTGGTAAGTACTGCAAGGCTCCACCAGATGTGTCCAGACACCAGAACCGTGACTTGAGCATTCCAAACACATGCTCTATTATAAGTCTGGTCTGTGCGTGTGCCTCAGTATGACGTTCTTGCTCAGGTGTGTGTGCATTTCTGATGGGTGTCATCAGCCACGGCTCCAGTGTGTAACCAGCATCCCCCACTAGGTGACCATGGGGGATGTCCCCATTTTCAAACCTCTTGTTCAGCTGTGTCAGATTCCAAATGTGGGAATCATAATAGTTTCCAGGGCAGCCAACACACACATTCATTATAATGCCCTGGGCATCACAGATGACCTGGCAGTTGATGGAGGGTATGCCCCTGTTGTTGATGTAGGCCTTACCCTGATCACCGGGTGGTGCTTTGATGCATATGTGTGTGCGGTCTATAGCACCCACTACCTGAGGGTATTTTGCTATTTGGTGGAAGAGATGCATATTCCTGGCCAACACCTCACAGGTGTTGAGGAAATATACATGCTCACCGGTATGTGCTGACATGGCATCCAAGAACTGGTGGAATACTCTGGATGCTGATGCCTGTGAGATCCCCATAATATCCCCAGTTGAGCTTTGGGAGGTATCTGTGGCTAGTATTCCTAGGCCTACAAATACCTCGGTATCCACTGGGATGGGTTCCCCTCAGTCAATTTGGTGTGTCAGGTGTGGCTGACACAGCTCAACAATTTGCTGTAGGAGGACCCTGTCCATCCTGTAGTGCTCTACTGTCTCCAGCTCATGTAGCCCCTTATAGGTTACCCTGGTTCTGTACAAGCTTCTCTGTCTCGTCACTGTGGGTTGATCAGCAGAATTCACATCCTCACCATCCTCAGCCTCTTGCACATGTTGTTCTATGTTGCCTGTTGCAGCCCCTCTCATTTTGTAGGGTTGTTTGTTAAAAGTTCCCTGCTTGTATACACCGGTGGTGTAGAGTGTGGGAAAAACCAGAAGGGAAGGTGTTTGCATAGTTTATTGTAGTGTTCTGGGCTGGTCTGGTCTGCTGCCTGTGTAATTGGCTGATTCTGATACTTTTCACCTGCCAGCTATGCTAGTTCTCATTGATTACCTTCCTACTGCTGTTTTCCCTTCCCATTGCCTTCCTGTTTAAGCCCAGGGGCACGCAATGCAAACAGAGTGCTCAAATGTGCACAGTGCTGCTATTTCCTGGTTTAACTTTCCTTTTCTTCCTTTAGAACCTGGTGCGCGGCACACACACCCGCTTAGGCAATGTAAAGAGTGCTAAGCAGATTCAGACACACCCCCTAGGAGCAAACCCAAGCCATAGGACTTCAATCCGCTTACAGTATGCCTGACACACACACCCATGATGTCAGCTAACTCCTAGGCTTGCACCAAGCTATTCCTACTCTTACACTGTTGGGACCTGACTAGCATGCTGGGGAAAAACTGGGATTCACTATCATTCCCCTCATTGGCATAGGATTGCCTGCTAATGCATAGTTACATGTCATAAACTGAGTCTCACCCCTTAGCAACCACTACTCATTGGCCATGTTGTCTTCTGCCTGCCATTGACTTGGATGGCAGATTAGTGATTTTAGTTAGAATGCTTAATTTAGGTTTATTTTGTTATTTTCCCCCTGATCCCGTTGATGCCCTATGCTTAAACAGCTGAGATCGTCTAAAAAAAAAAATAAAAGTTGATTTTTTATTTTTTGGGCTGTTTGCAATGCCAATGACCTTATACTTGGCCTTTGGCATGCTTCCTAACTGATATGCAGCCTTTATTTGGAGCTGTCACAGCTCCGTTTTGGATTCTGCAGAAATGTACTCAGTTACTAACTGAGTACATTTCTGCAGATTGCACTAGTCCTGCACGGTCGGTTGCAAGCTTCCTGGATCACAAATTCACCTCATCTGCATGGATTTCTCCTGCAAATGGGGTGATTTGCATACAGGGCTTAGTCCGTGCAGGACTAGTGCAGGAGCACTCGTGCATGCCCCTGCAGGCTGTTCTTGGATCGCATGGAAGACATATTGCCTGCAAGAGCTCCTGCACTGATCCTGCACGCCGTGTAAGGCATAGGGAATCTGGGGGATAGTCATTTATAGTGCTTTAATGATGCTTGGAAAGCAAAGAACATCAAGATAAGAGGAGATCTTGCTTTTTGAATCGTGTGGCATTCTCTGATGAGGTATTTATCAAATGCATGCTGCTTATCATGACCTTGTTTAAGCATTTGTAGCATTCTTTATAAGGGAATAACTAACAAATGAAAAGCATTAACTGTTATTCCATATATAATTCATTGAATAAAGCATCAGTTAAGCAACAGGCAACCACAGGTCATGCCAAGTAACCTGTCAGTTACTCTAAGGTTACCAGTGTCCTCCTGTATTCTGTAGACTGGTATTTCTTTTTGGACTTTTTTTCCTAGGACATGAATGTGGAAAAATTGTCTCTGAATAACTATTACTACTAGTATTTTCAGAAAACATTTTCACCCAACTAAATATAATGAGTCTTAATTGCAAGAATATATGGAATAAAAACAGAGCAACTTCAGTCCTGATTAGGCTAAAAAAACCCTGATAGATCTAACTGTGACTTACTAGAATTGTCACCTTTTATAAAATGTGTGTGTTAGAGAAAAATAGTCAGTGCAAGAAAGATTGTTAGTTTACAAAATGAATCATTCATTTGCTACTTTGATATAAAATAACTACCCAAAAGTAAAAAAAAAAAATGCATGCATATATAGGGTCTCTATTATTTCATCGACCGCTTAGTATGTCAAATGCCTAAACATCGACAGCTAAGTGTCAAAAACTGACAATGTCGAATGGCTAGTTAAGTGAATTCTTTTGTTGGGAAAGAATTTGCTTGGCCATTATCGGGAGTTTGCCCTTTCCCAATGTAGAGCGATCTTGGAGTTGGTATATTTAGTTAGAGGGGTGTGGGGGGCACATCCCTCCACATTGGGGGGTGTGGGGGTCAAAGCTCCACACTTTGTTTTGGTTTGGAAGTTTGTGTTACTTTGGCATGGTCAAGCGAATACTTTCCTGATGAAAGAATTTGCTTAACTGGCCACTTGATATTGTCAGTTTTTGACCCTTAGCTGTCGATGTTTAGACGTTCAACAAGTTAAGCAGTCGATGATTTAATATAGACCCTATATATATGTGTGTGTGTGTGTGTGTGTGTGTGTGTATATATATATATATATATATATATATATATGGATCACCTTTAAAACCTCGAAACCGCGTTTGCCCGACACACTAATGCCCGAAACGAAAAGACCGAAAACATAAAACTCCGACAACGCAAAACACCGAAAACCATTACACCAACACACTACACGTAAACAACACAGTACACTACATAACATATGCACTATCCCTAACCCAAACCCTAACCCTAAGGTCCGACACTACTGCACACTTACCCTACCTGCACCCTAACCCTAACTCACTTACCCACCCCTAAACCCACAGTCCCTCGCTATCGCACACACACCCTACCTGCACCCTAACCCTAACTCACTTACCCACCCCTAAACCCACAGTCCCTCGCTATCGCACACACACCCTACCTGCACCCTAACCCTAACTCAATTAACCCACCCCTAACCCACAGTCCCTCACTATCGCACACTTACCTGTCCGCTCCCTAACACTAAATCCCTCACTGATCGCACACTTACCGAGTCCGTGGTTCTCACCTTTCGTCATCTGCTTTTGGTATTCTCGTCCCGCGGATTCCGCTGGCAAACGAGTTCGAGATTTTAAAGGTGACCCATATATATATATATATATATATGTAAGCCCATCTGTACTCTGTCAAATTAATCAAATGAAGAAATTAAGGATTAATAAACTATAGATGCTGCCAAAATTATTAAAACTGCAATGAGGTAAACACAACACAATAAGATAAGAGAAATTAGTTTAGAAACTATTATACTAGAAAATGTGAATTTATTCAAGGATATTGATCAGAAAAAGTTTGCTCTCAGCAGTCTCTGTGAATGAATTATGACAATAACTGTGAAAAAAAAACTCCTGTAGAGCACTTCTGTTAGTGATTGACAACTATTACCCTGTCTATACAAAGACGAGAACTAACTAGTAAAAAAATATGCTGAGGAATAAGAACAACATTTCATCCACCCACAACCCCTTTTTCTCATTTTTGCACAGGGGGTTAGGGGGTCATTTCAACAGTGAGAATCATCTAGAGCCAACTTTCACACCACTAGGTGGTTACCTTGCCTCGGCTGTTCTTACATACAGCACACCTGCACCTATGGCCAATTTAGAGTGCCTGGTTCACCTAGAAATGTGGGAGGAAACCAGAGCACCCAGAGGAAACACACATGAACACAGGGAGAATATGCAAAGTCTGTGCAGAAGGCTCCTCAGCTGAGAATTGAACTGGAGAACTTTTCACTGTTAGGTGACAATGATAGCTACTGTGCCACTTTGCTGCCCTGAGGGGTACATAAATCTGAAAGTTCTCTTCAATGCCACACACAAAAGAAGCTTCTGTCTTTACTTAAAACTTAGATTTCTTGGAGGGGGCTCAGATTTCTTAAAAATTGTGTTTTATGTCATGTATTTATTTGACATTTGTTTACTAGGAAAGTCATACTTGGTCAGAAGTACCCATTTTCAGTGAAGACCCAGGGAGAAAAGCTCCAGACTTAATAGATTACAATTATTGTCACAGTCATACATATAAGTGAATAAATATTCCTGTTATTCAAATTTTACAAAGGGAAGGTAGTTAATCATTAGAAATAGAACAGTGGATTTTACATTAAATTATATAAGGGATTGAATAAAGAGCTATCTTGTTGAGCTGCTTGTATCCTATATTAGCAGTGTAATTAGCAGTGTATACAGATAGAAATACTGGAGAAAGATTGCTGTCCAAAGTTGGTCAATATACTAGAAAGGAGGCAGGAACCACAAGATATTATCAATCCAGATCCACCAAACCACAACGGTGACAATTTTGGTGAAGCTTTCATATTTGATTATTCAGGGGATTCAGGAGTTATAAAGGAAGTTATCACCAGGGAGTGGAATAAGTTTGTTGAACTCTCTGATTTAGAAATTTTTAAGGACAAAATTTTGAAATTTACCTATGGAAAGGACCAAAATTTCAAGCAGTTTTTTGAGTTTAATGGACTTAGGAAATCTAATGGCTCATTACGTAGGCCAGGTACTTTTAAATGTGGGGCATGTTCACAATGTGCCCACATTACCAACCAAACACACATCCTTATTCCATCAAGGGACAGAAATATAGTTAGTGACAACTTTTCCAACTGTAACACCCAAGGGGTCGTGTACATCGCCACGTGTAAATTTTGTAGCTCATTTTACGTGGGTAAAACAGAAAGAAAACTGAAGAATCGAATTTATGAACAATTATACGATATTAGGAAACAATGCAATAAAAATGCATTATTTAAACAAACCTTAAAGTGTCCTCAGGCTTCCTTTTCTTTTTTTGTGTTGGAAATTGTCCCCAAGGAAATAAGAGGTGGTATGTGGGAGGCTAAACTTGAGTATAGGGAACTATTTTGGCAAATAGTTTTGGACTCCACAAAATTTCCAGGTCTGAATGATTTAATTTCTATTTCCTCTGTGCTCAAGCTTAGAGCAGCCAAATTATGAAATTTTACACTTATGCCACAAGGTGGCGATGTTGGATAGTAATTCATTAGTTGTATTGCTGAAGTTTTTTTATTCAATACATTTATTTAGTACATTTATTTATATATACAATTTTAATATACATTTTATGAACTCTGTTAAATATACCTATTACATTTCAGTACATAGGTTATGAATTACAATGGTTTTAATGTGGCTTTTTGTTATATGTGTAAAACACAATAGTTTTTAATTAGTACATCGTATTTTATAAAGTTTTTACAACGTTTTTTATTGGATAATTAATATTTTGAATTTGTATAAAAAGGTCCAATTGGTTGCTTTTATGTATTTCTGATGAAGACTTTGGCTATCAGGGTCGAAAACGTATACGACTTGTGGCGTTAATATTGCTTGTATTGAATAAACACAGCTTGTATTGAACAAAGCATTTCGTTCGAGTTTCTGATCTTCATTTGGATTTCCCTAACAAGCTTCGGTTTTGCTTGTATGGAAGCTAGGGTGCAGAGTGAAAGGAGCTAGGATACATGAGAATGAAGGAAGTATCAAGATGAAGACTGAAGTGCAGATAGAAGTCTCCCACAAGTTTTGCAAGACGTCCAGTGAAACAGGATGAGAGCAACAGCTTCCTCTTGCACTTCTTAAACCAGTGGGAATTTATACCTCTAACCTTCTTTTGAGAAAGGATCTTAAAACAGCTGCAAATTAAATTAAAAATAGCAACCATTTGTTATCCAAATGTTGTAGCTACTCACTTTATGTTTTCATACAGGCACAAAGACTGGATATAGTTCTGATACCTACAGTAAAGCAAGGTAATAACATAATTTTAGATTATGAGAAATGTAAATTGAGGATATAGTTTCTCTCATGGTCAGAACTGCTAATAAGTGCACTTGCCTAGTCAGTTACATACAGAGGTAAGTCATGCAACATTAAAGATAAGTAATAAAACCGACGCTCATGCACTGCAAGAAAATGCATCATATGAATTGATAGTTAAGGATTCTGCAGACTTTTTGCATAGCAGGCCCCCTAGAAACATCCTCAGGCAAGGTGTAGTCTAATTTAATAGCACATACCATGGTCCATTTTTGTCTGAGAGATATGTCTAGATGATCGAGCAGTCTATTTATGAGTGGGGCATTCACCCATGCAAGTACCTGCTACAACAGTGTAATCTCTGATGTGGGTGCGTGCTGGTATTGTGGCTGCAGCCAGTAATTTTCTGCTTCTGTTTCCCTTGTGCAAATCACCAATACTGGAAAGCATTGTGTCCCATAAAAATAGTATGGAGGAACTTTGAGACAGTGAATACAGTGATGGTCACATTTCTGATTATGTTGATGAATGAAGTAATATGCTGGAGGGATTGCTGTATGAATTAGATGCAGATGACTGTTGTACACCAAATATGCAACATATGATCAGTGATGCATAACTGTTCCATGAGACATTTGGCTCTTTTTTTCAGTCTCCTTGTCTTTAACCATTGACCCCTTCACTTTATTGATCCGTGTTATACACCACTAGTTGGATGAAACAACATTGCCAAATGTTTGAGAATCAGACTGTGGTGAGCCATCGTCTGTGGATAATTCAAATGTTTTTTTTTTATTTTATGTCCTACTGTATCATGCTGCCTCCATTGCGTGGCATGCATTCATATCAATGGGATTAATGTCTAAAGATGATCTTCTTCCTGTCCTCATTTGTTTTTTGAGGAGGGCTGAAGCCTATAGTTTTCACTGCGAGTCACCACCCTTTTGTAAATCTTCTTAACCCTACTTGAGTATAGCTACTTTAACAAAATGACACAGATTTCCACCCCAAGTTGAATACTCAGGAATTAGGTCCACTAATCAGACCTAATATCATGAGCTGTAGTCAGGGCTGTGGCTGCATCCCACTGTCCCACTGATTGGTGATGTTGCCCAAGATCTTAACAAGCTTCCTCTGCAACACCCCTGCATTAATTCTTTTTCAAGCACCACAGCAAATAGTTTCTGTACATGTATTAGAGGTTAGCCTCATTCACAAGTTTAATTTGGTCATTCACTTGAATTTAAATGCTTATCACTAAGCACATACTAATGAATGTGTTATCCTCTGGATGAGATGTCAAACTGAAGTCCCATCTGTCTGTGTTAATTCTAGGTGCTGTGAGATCTCTTACATCCATCTGAGCTATCAAAAAGATTAGGAAGAAGTTCTCCAATGTCATGGCCAAATTTCCTCTAGTAGTATAAATACCACCAATGGTCTTCCCTGAAAAGGCATTACTAGCCTATTGTGTCTAACCTGGTCAACAAGGGATATTTAAATTAAGTTTTACATTAAATCCATATGTCTGTCTTTATTTCAAAAGTAAAGAGGAAAATGGTCTGCAGGTTGACAGTTCTGAGCAGTGTTTATGGTAACATGGGGTATGAAAGATGAGTAATGGGACACCAGAATGGCTGTGAGGGCCTGGTCCATTCCCCATGCAAAGGGCCCATTTGACCATGATCTGGCTGTGCAGGTACCTGCTGATTCCTCTAATTAATATCAGAGTTGTTTGTGACACAGTAGAAGAGGAGCACACTGTTTTATACAGCCATGTGCATCCTATCGAGTATCATCTGGACACCAATAGCAAGTGTCAGTAACACTGGGAATAAGTATTATCAGTGTGGTCTGGTAGGGTCACCAGTCATTGTTTATATATTTTTTTTTTCTGGTTTACACTCATTCTGTGGGAATGGGAGAGTGGAAAAAGGGATTTTATTTTTCTGTTTCATAGCACAGCTAGCAATTGCTTGCATGCTGTTATTGGGTTCTTGCACATTCATCTGTTGCACTTCACATAGAATGCATTTACTATGTACCTGCAGCCAACAGGGACATCAGTCATGCTCATGTATGTGGCTCTGACTGATTTGGTTAAAATGGTGGTGGTATGTTGTCATCATATTGCCAATCAACTTCAACTATATCTCAGTACTACAAGTACAGATATTGTTATACAAGAATACACAGTCATATTATACAGAATAAAATACCACACAAGTGTACAGCAAGCCTTTTAGTACAGGACAGCAGTAGATGAAATTATCCAAGCACTTCAATTACACTTTCAGACTGACAACCACCCATTCAGTGCTAATCCTACTCCTACACTGGGTTATGTTATATGCCTTCTCAGCCTCTACACTGGGTGTCCCATATAAGATCAGTAACTGTGGCTCCAAGGCTTATTGGTCATTTTCAAAATGTAATCTGTGGGTAATGTTACTGATCTATGTGGATGATGTGACTGGTCTCTGTGGGTGATGTGACTGCTCCTCTGTATGGCACAGCACAGTGATGATACATGCCATATGACTATGTAATCTATGTCGTGATACACATTGGTGTATGTCACACACACTTCTCATGTTCTTCCACTGCTGTCACATGCCAGTGCTTGTTCATATATGCCACTGTGCCACTGAATCTTCTCACTTTTATGCCTGGATGGCAGTATGGCAGCAGTCCATTGCACTTTTTATTCAAGGTATTCATGCCACCATGTAGAATTGACACATTGTCAAAATTCTTTCTTCCTATGTACTTGGTGTTTTGATATAGTCCCATGTGATGTTTCATACCCGAGAAGAATCAATTGACTATTTTGCAGCCAGTAACTTGTGAAATCTCTGTGACATCTCTGATGGTTGTTAAAATGTGCCACATGAGAGTCTTGCCACTGCACTACTTGCCCTTAAGTGCACCATCCCCTAGTGCAGTACACATGTAATCTTCTACATGTCACACAAGACAATCAGTGTAGTGTTACTAATATGATATCTGTCTGTTTGCTCCTTCCTACCTATGACTGTAGAGACCAAAAATGTGCTGTACTGGAACAATTTAAATGTACTGTCCAGTAGGACAACTGCTCGTGCCCATGGCACAAACACTTCAGCTGGTATATTTATTATAATTGTTCTTCATCAATATGAAAATGCAGTACTTCATAATTAGATAATGACTTAGACTGCAGCAAAGCTGTAACTACATCATCTGGTATCCTGTCTGCTTACTCAAACTTGGAAAAGAAAGGTCTTCTCAATGTTGAAGACCAAAGGAATAAAAAGATGTTCTGCTCTAAAACTGCATAGCTTGCTACAGTTTACATTTAAATTTCCTATCACCATACACTGAGAGCACTTGAGTGACTCATCCAAGATACCAAAAAATGCAGTACTGGCATTCATTTATGGAGTTATCATAGCATCACAGCTAATAAAGCAATGCCAGTACTACACACCTGTATCCTTGGTATCTGCAGATCATGCTACTAACAGATTGTGCCTGAGATATCTGACCCCTTCTTCCCACCAAAGGTCTGCCTCTGGATTGCACGTTGATAAATTAAGTACATCTTTACATGCAATAGTTGTGCATGCATCTCCAGTTCATATTGTTAGTTTGCATACATCATATGAATGCCTTTTCGTGCTTGTATACCAATGGTTTGTGTGTCCTCAACAGTTGTGCTTGACTTTTATTTTGCAACGATAAGGAGCTTAAAATGTTCAACAACCTTGCATATTGCTTATTGCACTTATGAATCTCGCCTGCAGGTAATCGCATAATAAATTCTGGAAACAAACTCCATTAAATAAGAAGAACCTGCATTTTTTTAAAAACACTGTTAATCAAACTGTACATCAGCCTAGTTTTGAGTGCTATAAAATGCAGTATTAATAGGACAAGATAGTAAAATTGCTACAATAGGTAGAACACTTGAGTTTTTTTTTTCATTTTTTTTTTTTTGTGAAACTGACATCATAGCTAAGATTTTAATATAAACAATACTTTTTCCTGGTAAGCTTTGCCTTTTAATGCTCTTCTTTATTATAGGACATGTGAACTTTGAATTTACACTTGTTGTAATATTGTTGTTCACACATCAGTAATGAGAAATTGGTGTCAAAGCCTTAAAAATTAGCTGCATCTTCATGCTGATTACACTGCGTAAATTTACAGTTTCAGTCAATGCAGTTAATTGAGTTTATGTTCTTTTGTCAAAAGAAAGGAGTAACAGCATCCTGACTAATTTATCAAGTACATGCTTCTAGAGTCCTGTTATCAGAAGATGAGAATTTTTTCCTCTCTGTAGTGAGTAAGCCAAACACAGTTAATACTTAAAAGTTTTACTTATCTTTTAAAATAAAAGCAATTTGCACACTCTAAACTTTTTTAAGGTTATTAGAAGACACTTCTTAAATTGCTTATAGCTTTTCTGTGCAGCAATATGTAATTTTAACCCTAAACACTCAGGTTCTACTAGTAGAACAGAAACAGAATGCACGACTGCCCCATAACATGATGAATTATATCTAGATAACAGCAGTTATACCACCTGTGCTCTTCCAAAATGTGAAATAGTTGTATTAGGAAGTCAGCACTACTAGATAAATTCTATCCACTGAATCATGCTGATCTTATGCTAGCAGTTCAAAATGAATGTCAATTCATAAAAAAAAAAAACTCTTCCAAAACAATTTTTCAGTGAATCTCAGAGGTAAGTTTTCTTGTAAAGGGATAGACTCTTCTGCACCCCATATATGGCAGTACACCCCCAAACTTAAAAATATCTACTCTGAGGTCACACAACAGAGGCGCGAACAGAAAATTCCACTGTTGCCAAAAGTTGTTCTGGCAGGTTTATGTAGTCTGTTTGCTTTGGCTAGAAGTGGTGGCAAAAGACTAATGCTCACTCCCTACCAAAATTCAAAAATATTTAATGTACTGCAATTTATCTATTAGATCTGTGGTGGTGGTGCTGCGGTAGCATTGTCTCCTCACAGTAAGATGTTGTCCTGTTCGATTCTCAGCTAGAGCATCTTCTGTGTGGAGATATACGTGAATGGACATACCTTCGTTGAAGGTTGTGCGTCAGGGCTGGCAACTCGGCACGTAAAAATCTACTGCCAATCATTAGTGGACCGGAGTTCTGCTGTGGCGACCCCTAACTGGGAAAAGCCGAAAGACACAACAACTGCAATTTATCTATTAACCAGGCATAACTGTATTCAGCAGTGACCAGCATTGCTAGTGTTGCAGCATCAGTGATCCTTCACAACCAGCAAACTGTCATTTCTTTTACATCTCCCTCGGTCATTTGAATGTGGGGGACGAGTTCCACCAATATAAGCATACATCCTTTACCTTAGTTTAAAAGCTGACATGCTCTGTCCCAAGTAAACCACTTAACACAAACAAAACCATCTTTAATGTTTTAATTAGGTTTAAAGTTTTATGATCATTCTGTGTTAAAAGTGCTCTGAAAGTGTAAGGTAACTGTGGCAAATACAGTGCAATACAACAATATGGTAGGATGACTCAGCTTCTCAGACATCTGAAGTTAAACACCAGTAACTAATATTATCAACTTGAATGAAGAACAACAGGCCCTTCAGAACATACTGTTACAAGGCAGTCCAAGACCTGCAGATTAGAATATGAATTTATTATGCATTTTACTTAACATTGCTTAAATGGCACAGTTCACAAAATGCAGATGTATGCACTTTTTCACAGAGTGAACAAAAATATCTTATGAATAAATAGATTTTGATAGTAACATCTTTGACCAATGTAAACTCAGTCCTAAAAATAGTTCTGTACTCTAACATAGACTTACCATTACATAAATCTCACTTAAAATGTGGTCAGACTGGAACATGCAAAGTGCATAAAATAAATTAATAAACTTAGTTTTAAAATTGCCTGGGACAAAAACCCTCTTTGGACTATAACTATATAGTGCAATAGTGGAAGAAATGCCAGATATGAGAAGTGCTTTGTTTGAAAACAAAAACAGTTTTTGACTTTTCCATGTCCACCAGACTCAGGGAAAGAGATGAACCAAGATATTATTGGCTTTGGACTAACAAGCAAGCAATAATGCCCAACAGGGTGTGTGTTAATGTGTAATTAATTCCCGCTCATGGGTGTTGTGAGGCCCGACGCTGCAGGTAGAGGGCCTCTACACCCCTGGAAGTGGATTAATTACACATTAACACACACCCTGGAGGGCATTATTCTGCTTAGAGAATGGGCTCTCTGTAAAATTGTTGTGTTTTACTTACTTATGTATTTTTTAAGCTCTATTTCATTTTTTTAAATATATTTTTGATGTAAAATAGTTCCTCCGCCTAACTCTGAGCCCTTTCTTATTTGCAATGGTGATGGACAGGTTGACAGATGAGATCAGACAGGAGTCCCCGTGGACTAAGTTCTTTGCAGATGACATTGTGATCTGTAGTGAGAGTAGGGAACAGGTGGAGGAGATCCTGGAGAGGTGGAGATATGCTCTAGAGAGAAGAGGAATGAAGGTCAGCAGGACTAAGACACAATATATGTGTGTGAATGAGAGGGAGGATAGAGGAATGGTGAGGATGCAAGGAGTAGAGGTGGCAAAAGTGGATGAGTTTAAATACTTGGGGTCAATAGTTCAGAGTAACGGTGAGTGTGGAAGAGAGGTGAAGAAGAGAGTACAGGTAGGATGGAGTGGGTGGAGAAGAGTGTCAGGAGTGATTTGTGACAGACGAGTACCAGTAAGAGTGAAAGGGAAGGTCTACAAGAGGGTAGTGAGACCAGCTATGTTATGAGGGTTGAAGACAGTGGCATTGACAAAAAGGCAGGAGTCAGAGCTTGATGTGGCAGAGTTGAAGATGTTAAGATTTGCACTGGATGTGACGAGGGTGGACAGGATTAGGAATAAGTATATTAGAGGGTCAGCCCAGGTTGGAAGGTTTGGAGACAAAGCCAGAGAGGCACGATTATGTTGGTTTGGACATGTGCTGAGGAGGGATGCTGAGTATATTGGGAAAAAGTTGCTAAGGATGAAGCTGCCAGGTAACAGGAAAAGAGGAAGGCCTAAGATAAGGTTTATGGATGTGGTGAGAGAGGACATGCAGGTGGTTGGTGTGATAGAGCAAGATGCAGAGGACAGGAAGAAATGGAAACAGATGATCTGCTGTGGCGAACCCTAAAGGAAACAGCCGAAAGAAGAAGAAGTTCCTCTGCCTAATGTTTCATACTTGCTGTAGTATATGTTAATGGTGCTGGAGAAAGCATTTTACATCCAAAATATATTAAAAAAAATAAAACAGTACTTAAAGAAAATACATAAGTAAAACACAACAATTTTACAGAGAACCCATTCTCTAAGGGTTGGCAGAGATCATTCTCTCTCTTCTCTCTCTCTCACAAATGCTTCCAGAGGATCGTTGGTTCATTTTTGCAGTTCACTCACTCACTCACTCACTCACTCACTCACTCACTCACTCACTCACTCACTCACTCACTCACTCACTCACTCTTTCTCTCTCTCTATCTCTCTCTCCTTCTCTCTTACACACACACACACACACACACACACACACACACACACACACACACACACACACACACACACACACACACACACACACACACACACAGTCGCTCTGCTTTCATGCACACATTCAGTCTCACTCTCTCTCAGTCTCTCTCACATGCAGTCTTCTCTGCTTACATTCATGCATTCACTCACACATCACTCTTGCTTTCTCTATTACTCTCTTGATCTCTCCCTCTGTCTCACACAGACAGACATAGACACACACAGACACACACATGCACAAAGACACACACGCGCGCACACACACACACACACACACACACACACACACACACACACACACACACACACACACACACACACACAGTCTGCTTTCATGCATACATTTACTCACACATGCAGACAGAAACACACACACACTTGATCGAGCGCTCTGTCTCTCTCTTACTCTCATACATGCATAAAGTCTCTCACACACACTTTATTTTTTATTTTTTATTTTACACTCGCTAAACAACAAAAGCACTGCTTAGCGAGTGTAATATAATAACAGCCCGCTCACTCTCACTTTCACTGACATGCATGCATACACTCACACACACACACACGCACGCGCGCACACACACACACACACACACACACACACACACACACACACACACACACACACACCTTTTTTTGTCTTCTTTTTTGACATTTTACACTCGCTAACAGCAGAAGCGATGCTTAACGAGTGTAAAATAATGATGGCCAGTTTGTTTTCTGAGTCTGAGCTCCACTACAGCTTGATATGCTGCTGTGAAGTGGCAGACTTGTTCTTCTCAGTGGGCGTTACTTATACATTAATACCCTGCTGGAGAACATTCGTTCTCCAGTCAGGGTACTAATGTACAGTAAGCCCATTCTCTAATACCTTTTAACGCTCATAGGGTTGTTTTCTATGTCCTGCGTCCTATGATTGTCTACTTTTAGATTAGTGGTTATTACATGGTCATCTCTGATGACTTTTATTTTTGCCTTAGATATTGAATATCAGCAGAAATAGGGCAAGGCATTTTTTTTACATTTCTACCTTTTCAGGTGACCAGTCTTAAGTATAGCTTAAGCATCTAGTTTTATAAAGACATGGACTCTCCACACTCTAAATTTAACTCTGAACCCCCAGGTTGTTGATATTATTGATCACATTTGTGTGCAGAATTTAAACTCAACAAAATGCTTTTAGTGTTCAAAAGTAAATTTTTAGTAAAAACAAACCATGTCTGTATCTATAGCTCATGTTTAGTTTTATTTCAGAGTATGATTGTACCAAAACAAATCCAAATCAAAAGTCACAGACTAGAACCATTTTGGATTTACTCCATTCATAAGAGCTACAGAAATTTCCAAATTTGTCAGTGTGGCTAATATTAAGGTGACACATCCTTACCTGCTTCTCATATACATGAAAGTTATCATACTTTATTTAATCTATGATTAATATTCCTTTACTCTTTTATCAACACTAAACATGATTTCTTGCAGCTTCTTGAGGTAAGCTTATGTGGAAGCATACATGGCTTACCTTGCCTAGAATTATGCCATAATAAGTCATCAGCTCAGGGAATGCAAGTACTTTTCTGATGTTACATTGTTTATTCAGTTTGTAATCTCAGCTTAGAAAGTTTTAAATTTAACAAGTATAACCACTATAAAGCATTTGAATTTAGGCCCACTCGCTAGAGGTATGCATTTAACTTTTGAAGGTGCATGACAATCTCCAAATGTTATTTCACATTGGAAGATTGATTCATGCTTTGGTAGAAGCCTATGGTTGTGGTATCATATCAGATGCACTGTGGAGTTTTTGTCTGGGTGTTGGTACACTAGTGTGTCTGAAGCACCTATATGTATCATAGACTCATGATGGCAATCAGAGCAGGGTGATAAGTGGGTTTTCTCATGCCCCCTCTAAACCTCTGGAAAGTCTGCCTGCAGGCCACAAATTCAAGCACCTTATTTATCTTGTCTATTCTAGTCAAGGCTATGGATGGCATGGTTGCTGAGCTGTAATTAGGCACAAACATTCCACAGCAACCTGCTGTTCAACAAAATGTACTTCCTTCTTTATCGGTTACTGAAGTGGGTCATGTCCTAATCATTTTCACCCCTGAAGTATCAAAACAAATGCCGCAATAGTTGTTTGGGGATTAGAAATGTTGGCCATTCCTGTCACCTTTTGTGCTTGACTGTTAGCCCTGTACAGTGGAGTCAGACACTCCCTAATATATTGGACAACTGCTGCTGTTTCTAGCTGTACTTGGTGATTGATGATATATTTAATGTAACCACAAGCGGTTCCTCCTGGCTCCAGAATTCAGCAATCATCTTTCAGGTGCTGTGGGGAAGGGGAGATCATCACAGATGGATGATTGGCTAATTGATATTATCAGAAGGAACAAACAATCTGAATTGTTCTTTGTTTCTGTGGTCAGCTATTCATGCCAGTAACTGCACCTCCCTATCACATGGAATATGTAGGCATGACACGGAATGCCTTCTCAAATGATCTAAGATTCTTCAGTCGAATGTGTGGGTATGAGTCTGATAATGCATGATCATTTAATTTCTTAAAGTCCATAAGAAGCCATCATTGCTATGAAGTAGCATAGCAGGTATGACCCAAAGACTTCTGGCTTTTATAATAAATCATATCTTACAACTTCTTCTACACGGTCTGCTTCTATTTAGCATTTGGATGAAAATCTTCATTAATTCATGTATAACATTTTCAGCTTTCCTGTATCAGGGTGGAAGATAACTAGTTTTAAAGTGCTAAGTTATCCTCAAAGGCCTCAGTGTAACAGTTACAGAGAAGTATAACTGATTAGCTCCTGTTTCTATCTTCTGAGTCACTGCTGATGTTGAACACTAATGTTTTCCTGTCACTGGCAGGTTTAGCTTATTAATATCAGTTTAATTTCATCATATAGTCTCCTCAAAGCCAGCTCACTTACATGGATTAACTATGAAAATGAAGATGTGCCCATCAGCAACACTCTGGATGCAACAGCTGCATATGTTTGCTCTTAAACAGTTTGTACCCATTCACCAGTTTTACATTACTCCCTGCTTAATTTAGTTTCATAGTTCAGTCACCATTGATAAGTTTGTTGTTATTACTCTTTTATTATGATTACGCTACCTACTATCTGATGTGTAAAGAGATTGCAATACTTGTAATCATTACTTTTCTTTGATTGCATTTTATTCCCTGGCAGAACTTAAAAAGAGTGGAATCACTGTTCTGCCCTAATTACCAAATACAAACACACACACACACACACACACACACACACACACACACACACACACATATATATATATATATATATACACACATACACATATTCATAGAAATATATATTCATTTATTATCATTAGGCTGTGTCGCATCAAAAACACACTCCATAGGGCAAGATTCAGTAAATGGGCATTCAATTTCAACTATTTTAATTTGTCCAAGATTTTGCATTATCAAGCAGTTCAGATTAAATCCTGACCCCATCTTCTCATCTTACACAATAAATGAATTAGTGAAAACTCAAAGCATTAACGAAGTACTTAATGAACCAATAGGCACATATCTGTAAAAACATAAAATAAAAAAATAAGATAAAGTAGGTTAATACTCCACTTCTTCTCCCTGTTAGGCTGTATCTGCAGATGCCTAAGATCAATCAGATAAAAAGAAATACAGTGATCATCTTGCAGTGATTAAATATGCTCTTTAGAATTAGATGGCCTATAAATATGCTTTCCTAACTCTGACAGACACATCCTTGTCAAAGTTTAAATTATAGTTTAGCGTAGCTTTTATTTGCTAATGATTGTGTCATTTTATGATACTAGCATTTATTTTATATTCAGAATTTAGGTCCATTTTTTTCAAGTCTCGTGCTCCTTCATTTATTGAGATTAAAAGAGAGGTTGTTACTAGTACATCGGGTTTGTGTTACTGTAAACAAACTTGGAGACTTCAACAAATTTTACTGAAGAGATTATGTTTCCAATTTGAAATTGTCAGCATACTTGCAATCCATATTCTGTTTCCTACTATGATATCTGAAAAGACTTGTCCAGAAAGAAGTGGTCACCTTTCATAACCGTGTAAGACACCTCTGATCACACCTGTTCGAAAAGGTACTTAAGCACCAACATTAAATTGTTGTGTCATGTTGCTAAACCATACCTCTCAACCTCCACAGAAAAGCATCCATAACAAAGCCCCTGAAAACCTAGGATTTCTGGCTAAAATCAGTGAAACACAGTTAGCATATATTATGCATATACTTTGACAGGGTAGTCAGAGTCACAGCTATAAGCAGGACCCAGTTAAAGTGTATTGCTCACTTAACAATGCAACTTTGTTTTACAATTAATCTTATTTGCACATATACTCCTCAAGTTAAAGTTGCAAATTATCTTGCAAAACATAAAGTGTATAAAGTGTTTCTCCATGTTTTATTTTCAATACTTACACAGCTTTTGTCTGCAACCACACCCACACAATGATATCAATGTAGGCATTGGGCAATAATTTTATACATTCCAAAGCATTCTGGGTAAACAAAACCAACTTACTTATTAAGAAGTACAACTTCTTACTTACATTGTACGTCCAGTGTCACATCATAACATGCATTAATTATTGTCAATGTAAGATGTTCCACCTGTAAGTTGCTGTTGAAAATGTGTCTTTCTAGTAAATAAGACATTTTTAATGATGCATTTACCATTGAAATACAATAGCACATGCATTAATTTATGCAATGAGGTATTGTGGGTTCAGTCTTTCATCATGTCATGCAGAAGTTATTAGTTACAAGAAAAAATTGAAGGGACCATAATTACAATCAAAATGAAATGCGGAAATATACTTTTTTTGGGAGCAAAAACCTATAATTTTTGTATTGCATATGGTATGTAGGCTATATCCAACACCAACAGTTTGTTACTTAAAGTATTTTATTAGAAAATGGCCAGTGCACTTTTTATTTTTATTTTATTGCAGCATTGTATATATAAATTTGCTGTAGTGCAATTACTACTGCTCCATTCTTCCTAAAACCACATAAAGTAGAATGACAAAGTACTATTAGAAAATGTTTTTATGGCAAAGACTATTTGAAAAGTGCTTTCTTTCCATCAGAAATGGATGTTGTAGATAACCATGTTAGCAAGATATGATATGTGTAATACTTTTTCACAACATTGCAAGTCCAATTGAAACAGGTAAATTGTTCAAAACTATTGGTCAGTGAGACCTAAAAGAAAACTTTAGCTTGAAATTCCAAAAATGCTTTTCTTTGCATCCTAGTAACTTAGAAAACAGAAAGCAATAATCACCATGCACTATAAGAAAGTTCTTTATTTCAAAAATATTCCATGTAAAAAAATATTTTTATCAAAAGTACTATGTAACAAACCATAATGGCAAAACATGATCACATAGTTCTACTTAACTACAGTTGTTTGGTATTTAAAAGAAAATTAAGACTATGTGCACACTGTGGCATGACCTGCACATGGTCTCCTGCCATTTTGTATTCCTTAAGCAGTTGTGCACACTGTATAGAGCCATGCAAACATGGTAAACATCGTGGCATGCTAATTATTGCATAAGCAGCTGAAATGTATGCTAATCAACAAATCCAGGATGGAGAAGCTATTCAACAAGCTATAAAGCAATTACAGTTTTCCCTGCAAATTCCAAAACCTATTGGAATACAGCCACAAAAATGTCTGTACATAGAAACTATGTTAGGGGGTGCAGTTGCTCTTATACATGTGTATGTGGAACAGGCCCAAATGAATGCAGCTGCTGCTGCTGCTATTAGACCTCAGCCAAGAAGGAGAAGGGCTTTCTGACCCCTTTTAACTTTCCATGGTCTGCATGCGGTGGAAATTGTAGAGCACTACAGGGTGGAGAGAGACGCACTACAAGAACTCTGCAACCTATGTCATCCACAACTGAGACCAAGGGCAAACCAAGGGAAACAATCCTGTGAAGACTAAGGTATGTGTAGCATTAGAATATTAGTTACAGGAACCTTCCAGATGCTAACAGTGGATATGCTGAGGGTGTCACAGGCATTAGCATCCAGGATCTTTCATCAATTCTTGAATGTTATACTACAACATGCCAGTGATTATATACAGTTTCCCTATACACCCAAGGATAGACTGGCAACTACGCAGGATTTCTACCCTGTAGCACATTTCGCTGAAGTCCTAGGTGCCATAGATTATATGCGCATTGAAATCAAAGCGCCACCTAGGAAAAGGGAAGGGTGTACATAAACAGAAAGGGCTTCAACTCCAATAATTGACCGGTCACGTGTAATGCTAAGGGAATCACCCTGAATGTGTGTGCTGGCAACCACGGCAATTACCATGACTCACAAATCTGGCACAATTACCAAATGTATCAAAGGCTTTCCAAGAGTAATATCCATAGCTCTTAACATCTTAGCACAAAAAATCTAGACAAAGGCAAAAATAATGGGGGGGGAGGCAAAGCCGTACCAATAGTAACATGTTTTAAATATTGCTTTTATAAACTTAGAAAGTTGCTGAAATAAAAGGTCTTATATTACCATGCATTTTCTGAATATATAAAGTCAGAAACTCAAACTCTTGTCATTATTTATTAAATTCAGTCTTCAATGATTTGCCACAAAAGTCCAGAAAACTGCAGTTTTTTTGAGGAACAGACCAAAAATATGAGGAAAACTCTGGACATTCTGTGAAAATCTGGACAGTTTAGAGGTATGGTGATATCCCACAGGTCATTTACTGGGAGATATAAGTATGCACTGGAGCCGTAGCTGATGATACCCATCAGAAATGCCTACACATCCACCAAAGAATGCTATAATGAGGCGCATGCTCAAATGAGAAATATCATAGAGCATGTATTTGGGCTGCTGATGTCATGGACCTGGACCCAAGATACATCAGGTGGAGTCCTGCAGTACAATCCCTGTACTCGTTCTGAAATTTTCACAGTCTAGAACATGCTTCTCAACATTATTCTGAGAAAACAGCATCAACAGGAACACCAGGTGGAAGGGGCACACATCCTACCACCACTGATAAGGTCACCAAAGCCACATACAGGTGAGGAGTCAGAGGCGAAACTAGCAGCTGCTGTAGGTATATGTAGATGCTGGTGTGCACAATATGCCCTCGCCCTGGCCAAGAAGCAATGGATAGCACACATGCTCACCACTTAAAAGGGTAAAGCTGGCATCCCATGTACATACATACAATAACATCGATGCCAAGCAACACTCACAACTGTTACTTACCCATGCATTGGCTATATACTGATAACATTGTACAGACTCAGCCCTGATGTCAAACACTTGTAACTTCTGAGGAAAAAACAGAAAGATTCTATCTTCCAGACAACCGCAGACTAATACAAAACAACTGGAAAAATGGACAAAAGCAAGAGTAGACAATAATTTTAGGGTAAACCATTGTTTATTTTCCGCTTTCAACTAAGGCTTCATCAGAAAAATCAAACTCATAAATATTCACCAACACACACAGTTTAAAATACTTCCACAAACCAATAAAAATCACTTTACAATTGTGACATCATAATTAACTAAATTATTTAAAACTACACCCACATTGTCACATACTGAGTGTATTACTTACGTAAATACACTCTACATGTTTTTAAAAAAACATTTTATATTGACTACATCATTTAAACCAGGTTCCTTGTCTGAATTTAACCTGATTTGCCACATAGCTTCCCTTTGCTCTAACTCTGTTTTTAAATCTCCACTCCTTAAATCATAAACCCTTTGTTCTAGCACTGAAAATAAAAACTTATTGTATTGAGGACATTTTAAAGTATGCTTATAAAATGCATTCTTAACATCTTTCTTTTTTAAGTTATAATAATGTTCCCTGATCCTTACACTTAATGTTTGGGTGGTCATCCCTATGTAGAAAGCAGTACAATAGGAACAAACCACTATATAAACTAACCCTTGGTCCTTGCAATTAAAATGACCAGGGACTCTAATGGTATACGGTAAATGTGCCAAACTGATGAATGACTCTTCTAAAATGTACCTACACATATTGCAACTACCACACCTGTACATGATCATAGGCCTGTTGATATTGTTTGATTTGTCTCTGGATGAAACTTTGTCTTTTTCAAACAGGAATTTTAAATTATGATGGTTTGTATACATGAATTGTGGGTGAGAGCCCACTGTCGTGAAGAGATCCTGTTTCCCCTCAAGTATTTTCCAATTGTCCTGTATTATGTTCTTAATAAGTGGACTGTCAACTGTCATATTCCAATTACAGTAGACACCTCTATCTAATCCATTTTTATTCTTATAATTATTATTGGAACTACTAAATGGAGCTATGAGTATGGGTGGGTAGTGTGTCATTCTTCTGTCAATTACTCTCCCTACTGTCATTCTCAACTGTTCCTCTTTGTACCCCCTCTCCATAACAACCATATAATAAATTCTACTTCATCTAAGAATTGTGAATCTTCACAAATCATATGGCTCGCTCTAATGAACTGGCCACTTGGTATATTATCCTTCATGAACTGTGGATGTAAACTGGTGCGGTGTAAATAACTGTTGGTAAAGGCATTTTTATGATGGATCATACTACAAAACCCTAACCAGGAAAAGCCGAAAGACACAAACAAACAAATTCTACTACAAAACGTTTTTCTTTTGGTGTCCCATTCCATACTGTCATCCAAAAAATTAACCTTCAAACCAATGTCCCCTAGAGTAAATTTTAGGAAATCAGACTCATTATTCAAACCACAAACAAACTCATTAACTTTGTTTAGGTCACCCTCAATGATAAAAAATAAATCATCTACAAATCTTTTAAAAAAACTTCACATGATATTTTTTTCATGAATTCTTCCAAAATTGCATGTTCCCACAATCCCATAACTAAATTTGCAAATGAGGGGGCCACTGCAGACCCCATGGCAATCTCTCTTAGTTGTTTAAAAAAAAATTTGTTAAACATGAAAAAATTATTATTCAACAAAATATCTATTAGTTCACAACAAAAATTACATTTATCATTGGAAAAATTAGAAAATCCTGTCAAAAATTGCCTGACATAGTCAATTCCAGTGTCATGTGGGATACACGTGAAAAATGATATGACATCTACTGAAAACATAATATACTTTTCAAAATCAAAAACAATGTTTTCATCGCAATTTCTAAAGTGATTTAAAAATCCCATGAGTCCTTCAAATAAGAATCCAGTTTACAAACTAAAGGATTTAAGAAGGAATCAACCACTAAAGAAATACCCTCAGTGATGTAATTAGGGGTAGACACAATGAGTCTGAAAGGGGGATGTGTTATACTTTTGTGAACTTTGGGTATTCCAAACAAGACCCCTAATCTAGGTATATCAATGTTACAAAAATCATGGGTGGTCTTGTTCAGGTTACCATTCATAAGGCTGTCAAACAAAAAAGAATAAATTCTTCTATAACTAATGTGGACTTCATTCAAATTGACTTGTTCATATTCATGTACATTGTTTAACATAACCTCAATATTGTTAATGTAACTATCCTGGTCCAGTAACACAAGGGTACCACCCTTATCACTTTTCATAATTCTAACTTTATCATTAGTTTTCAATTCCTCTAAAGCATATTTTTCTTTCTTAGTTAAATTGTAATATTTTGTTTTGTTTTTTGGGTAACCATGATGCAACATTGCCCTAATTTGTCTTTCACAGGTGGTATTAAATGCCTTCAAAGTGTGGATTAAAGTTGGATTATAACAGGAAGGCTTAATGAAATTACCAGAATACATTTATACATTCTTCAAAATGTAACTTAGTTTTAAAGACCTGACGTATTTCTTTAAATTCAACAGGGTGATACTTATATCAGCTCTATTATCTGGTACAAAGTTTAACCCCAGATTTAAAATCTTTAAATGATCAGCATTTAAAATAAGTTAGATAAATTCACTACATTATCTGCAACTGTATGTGATGCTTTTAACTCTCCATCGAGGAATCTGAAGTGGTCCTGTCATTCTTTCTCACCGTTCTGGTTCTGGTAGCCTTCACTTCTTTCTCGGAGCTTACAAAAACTTTTGGTCTTGCCCCGAATTCATTGGTACTATGAGAATGAGCAGTATTCTGCATGTTGACCGAGGGAGACATTTCTGGAGCATTACTGTGTAAATGTCAACTACTGAAGTAGAACTGAGGTCATGTCCGGTGTTGCCGGCAAAAGTACTAGCAATTGGCTGTTTTCTCACCACTTTCTTAAAGGGAGATAAGCCAAATTTGAAATTCTTACTTTTATAAGGACCATGTTTCTTTTTACTATTATTATTGATTTTAGTCACTGTATTGAAAACGGAGTATGCAGTGTCATTTTCATAAGCCATTACATCTCTTAACAGCTTACTGTTCTTATATTTGATCACAGCCTCTTTGTGCTTTTCTATTTCTTCTAAAATGCCACGATATTCTCTGCATTCACCAATCTTGCTGTGGAAATCTCTTTGAATTAGCTGATCAATTTTGGTAATTTGTTCTCTCAAATCAGCCATAATAACACAATTATTTTCAATTAATAACTTCAAGAAGTTGATGCCTGCATTGTTAAAAAATTCTTTTAAAGTCACAAAAATAGGGTTAGTAGATTCAACTTCATTTGGATATTTAAAGAACCTTAAACCCTTTGGCACAATTTTTAACTCAATGCACCATTGAAAATATTCTCTAAATCTAGACTTGTAGACTTTTTGAGCCACCTGTTGAGAGTTTCACAATTCTCTTTGTATGACACAAGTTCTGCTGTGGTAACCGATCTTTCAGAGATGGAAAAAGGGTCATCTCCATTACTGAGAATGGACACAATGTCCACATACTGTTATTTGAAACCCTTCAGTATAGTTATCTTGTGCAGTCATAGGTTGAACATGGTAATCCACCACTGTTTCCGCATCGTCATGAGAACTGGAAAATCCTGGATGTTCAGTGACCCATTCAGGTAATAACAGCTGCAAGGTTCTTTGAATGTCAAACATTGTTACTAGTAATAAAACCTTTTAATCCTTGATCTCCATTACCAGGAGTAGAATGTACGCTCACTTCAAGAAGCGGGTCTCCCTTGTTTTCAGCCATGGTAAGCCACAAACCGACTGAGAAAAAAGAGAAAGAGTCTATCTTTCAGACAACCGCAGACTAATAAAAAACAACTGGAAAAATGGCCAAAAGCAAAAGTAGACAATAGTTTTAGAGTAAACTATCATTTATTTTCTGCTTTTGCCTAAGACTTCATCAGAAAAATCAAACATATAAATATTCACCAACACACACAGATTAAATATTTCTACAAACCAATAAAAAACACTTTACAATTGTGACATCATAAGGCTTAGACAAAAGCAGAAAATAAATGATAGTTTATGTTAAAATTATTGCCTGCTCCTGCTTTTGGCCATTTTTCCAGTTGTTTTGTATTTGTAACTCTGGGACTATCAAGGTAAATGAACATGGAATAGTGACAACAAATATTTAAGAACACTAATAAATGGCAGATATTAGCCTTCTATTACCTAATGACATAACTAAATATAAAGTGTGTAATATATTGTTGATTTGTTTGTAACATATCACACTCACAAACAAAAGAATGTTTAGTCCAAAACAAGGAATACTAATGTAGTACCGAATTGTTTACCATGGGAATGCAAGGATGGCTACACAATTGGAAGAGTAAAACTAATGAAACACAATTTGTGCTGTGGCAACACACAAATAGCACATGGCTCCCCACCCCAAAAACAACAGGAAAAATACAGTTCATACAATCCAAGGAATAACACATAGTACACTTGCTATAAATGCTTTCCATACAATTGTCACAAAATGTATGCACATTTACAGCACCAAAGTCAATTGTGTACAATTGCTAGTCACTCTCACTGTGGCCAGCATTCCCTTGGTGGTGTCTATGGGCCATCTTAGAAAAATAACACCCCTGTATCATTGACAGTATAGTATTTTACATTTCCATGAAATAAGGTAGAACACTGTAATGTAACCATTTTAACAATAACACTTTTAATGTCAGTTAATAAGGCTGTCTATCTGTGAAAGTCAATGCAAACCAAAAATGACTATGCCAAGAGTGAACTATAATACACATACAGATAACAGTTTAATCTTATAAATGCATATACATATATATATATATATATATATATATATATATATATATATCCGAAAGCACATCTATGAAACTTACATAACCGAGCTGTGCTCTGCGAAGGTGAGTTTCAACGAAAACTAATTTTTTGTGAAACTCAGTATAACAAACACAAAGGAAAAAGACACACAAAGAAAAAAATAACACAAATACGATTATGCAGGGGGCAAGCCCCTCTGTACCCCCCCCCCCCCATATATATGCACACACAAGTTTTTCTTGTAACATGTTAACAAATCAAGCATGTACTTGAAAAATACAAGTATATCTTAGCAACCTATAAAGGTTTTTGTGCAGATAAATCAAAAGGAATATCAATCCTCTGTGTTCTATAAATACACAAGTCCCATCAATTACAAGTTCCCTACAAGTTAGCTACATAGTAACCTTCTTATGGTGTAGATTCAGGCCTGTGAGTGCAGGGAAGATGCAAATAAGAGGTGTACTCATTAGAATTTCTGAATCCCAAACTTTTGGCTTTGTGTAGCAGATGTAAACATAGTGTAGGCACTAGCTTTGTGTTTGTTACTAATCAATTGCAACTGTGAATGAATCATAAGTGGGAGGGAGAAGGAATACACAACAACAGTTTAGACTTCCTACCTGCAGTGGGTATGTTAGTCAGGCTAGACTTACACAGTGTAAAAGTAATTATAGCAAGATTTGAAATGGAAGAGAACAACACACATTTCACAGTTTCTTTGCAGTAATAGCCAAAGTCTCCTTCCATTAAATAAAACTGTATTTTACTGTCATGTACTATTGTCATACATTTTAGGGAGAATGATACAAAATTCCCTACAGACTGTATGTCTGCAAGTAAATCACAGAAAAGAGAAAAATGAACACAATATAAAGAGAAGACAGAGCTGCACTGGTACAAACAGTCATAAATGGTTGTGTGACCATTCATTGCACTAAATATGTTAGTAACACTTGTACAAACAACTGAGAGTGTACAAATGTTATATGTCTGTATAATACTGTGGTGGAAATGGCACTTGCTTATATGCATAATGATTTTCATTCCTGCTGAAAAGTTGTTTCTGTGGCAAAGAGAGATAAAACACCCTTACTGTGTTTTGTAGGTTCAGTTGTTTGACAGTTCAAATCCAGACTTGTGTAGACATCTGTAATGTGTATTAAAATGTGTTTTGTAATGCTTTTTATTCTTTTTTTATAATACTAATATTTGCATGGTGCACGACTTACCATAAACTCTGTGAAACAGATAAATACATTAAATGTAATATTAAGTCACTTGTATGATAAAGACTGCATAAATTACATCTGTAAATGAAGTGTTTGTGTAGCACACCTAGTAAACATGGTAAAGCACACAGTATTTAGTATCTTTAGATCATGGTTCAAGTCCAACATCTATCTTTTAGTGTTGAAAACTAATAAACACTTGTTAGAAGACCAATTAATGTTTAGCTAGCTTTGCCTGTCACGTTTCTGCATCATGTACCTTCATGCAAACATGGCCTAATGGCCCAGACAACAAGCAGATATTGTCAATTTCCTAAATGATACATTGTTACATCTTTTGCTTTCCATTGTGCAATGCCGCTAAGTGCCATGGTGCAATGGTTGGCAAGCTTCCAGAACACCTACAGACAATAGGCAGACATTTGTCAGTTTTAAAAAGGAAACTTTGTTGCATCTTTTGCTTACCATCATGCAAACCTGATAAGTGGTGTTACCTAATGGTCCACAGCACCTGCAGGTCCAGGACACCTGCAGACATCAAGAAGACACTTGTCAATTTCAAAACATATACATTCTATCATATGTTGCTTGCCACTGCACAAACACCTTAAGTGGTATTGCACAGCACACATCACACATACATAGTAATGAATGTGAAAATATAAAGCTGCTGCTTAGTTTTTCCTCTGGCAGCAGGTGTAAGTTAAGGGCTACAATACAGGTGAACTGGGGTTCAAATACAACAAAGTCTAACAGTTTATTACTGCTGTTCATGTTTACTTTATATAAAAATGAACATTAGAAAACTAATTACACATAGAAATAAACTATATTTAGCAGGTACATTGAGCATACACAGGATATCAGATGTATTACTATTGTTCTACAACTAAACATTTATTTTCTGAACTTTCTTATCACACACATACATGGTTAAACACTCGACTCTTTAATGTATATGTGTAAGTAATGATCAGGTCTGACACATAAGGTGTCATTTGCAATGACCACTCTTCACAGTAATGACTGTAAAAAAATACACTGATAGCCCCACCTACCCTGTGGCAACTGGTATAAGTTACCACTCGCAATATAGGTGAGTCAAACGTCTAATCTAGCACACTCCCAATTTTATTAATGCTTGTCCACTTACTTTTAAAAAATAAGAACAATGTAAACATAATTATAAATAATAACTATGTATAGCACTGGAGCTCATATGAATTGTATGTGTAACTGAAGGTATATTGACAATTATGTTTCTGTAATTATAACTGTCTTTTCTGGCCTTGGATGGACTTCATACTTCAATAATAGTCATGAATTTATAAAGCAGGACCTTGTCAGGTCACATACATACATACATGGTTAACCCCTCACTCTGCCATGTGTATATATTATTAATGAGCATGTCTTAAAAACACTTCTTCTGTGACAAGGACGAAAAATTACTTATGTTGAGGAATATGTTTTGTCTGTTTTACTTAGGTTTGAATCCAGCATTGCGCAAATTACTTTTATCAGTGTGTAAAGACACTAGAAAAATGTTTCAGGTCATAAAATTCATACCAATAATACATGTCTGCAAAGTTAAATCAATTAACAGTAACAGCAGCATCCAAACTAATGCCAACTGTCACATTACCCTTCCTATAGCATATACTTTCTTCTTCTCTGTTTGGAACTGTTGCTCTCCACTTAACATTTCGCAAACACTATTGGCATGGCTATTTGGGTTTGCGGACTAGCTGAAAAATGCAGTGTTTTGAATTGGTGAGAAAAATTTTAACATGTGGATCTGTATGGACATGGCAGGAGCTAGAAGAGAAAGTGCCCAATTTAGGGTTCAAAGGTGGGGTGTAGACAAGTCCAGAATATACAATGGACTCCTTGTAAAACTCCACAGCCATAGGCTACTGCAGGTAGACTATTCTGGCTGTCAATACAAAGCTGAGGCTTGGAATAATCTAGCCAGGGCTGTCTCCAGTGTGAATGGCATTCCATGCACTAAAGGCACCATTATAGCAATCTGAAAAGGTGCAAGCGCACACAAATCAACCAGTGGCTGGATGACTTTAGGACTGCTGACATCACAGTTGTGTAAGTATACAGATAAAGATAATTTAAATTATATAGAAAGCTGGATATAGGGAAGACTGGTATGCATAATCCTCTTCTCTTTTTCTCCCATTTTTATTTTACAGCCATCCAGCAGATAGTAGCAAATAGAGATGTTCATGTTGAGCATTTGGAAAACAGAGAGAAGCAAGGGGTATGTATGCAGCACAACAGAATATTATTTTATCTAAAGTGTTGCTCTGGTATACATTAGTAGCAAATTAAGCATGCATATCTTAACTGAAAAATAAAGCATGCATGCTTCAGTCTGTAGCTCAAGCCAACTGTATGAGTCAATTTGTAATAATGTATTTAGATGCTGTGGGTTCAAATCCTCAGTAACAAATATATTGTAAAATAATTTAAAAACGTTATACAATAATTTCAGCAAAATTGGCATACATGTCATGGTGTTAACTTAATTTCAGGATTATTTGATCAAGCATATGTGCAATCTATGCATATTTTGAGGATTATTTAGAACAATCATCAGTCATTGTTTGTAGTTGATAAAAAGAATACTTTTTGTGAAAGCAAAATTATTTTTATTTAGAACATACTAAATTATTGTATGTCCCATATGATGGTACTAATTATCTTCTTTTTTGTCTCTTACTCCACCCCTTAGCTCTCTTTTTTACTTTTATGTGCATTGTCACAGCATTCTGATGTTATCAATTTTTGGCAACTCACAAAATTATTTACAGCATAAGGAGGTAGTCCAACCACTGAGCCTCAGCCCGCCCCCTTCCTTGGTTGCTGGACCGACACTCAGCACATCTGGGATCCAAGCTGAGAGTACTGCCTCTGCAGTCCCTGCACTACCTGAGCCCTCCACATCAGGTAGCATAACCCCAGCAGCTGGTGCAGTGGCATCCTCCATGAGTATTGGCAGAGGTGTTGAGTTTGTCACCCACCAGGAGATACCAGGCATGGTGAGTGAGGTCATGAAAAGCACCATTGGTGCATGTTCAGCTAGATGAAGAAGATGCTTGCTGGAATACTGGACAAAAGAAAATGTCAAGCACTACAATGGCAAGCTGAGCAGGGAGACAGTGATGACAGTTCTGAGGGTGAGGACTAGATTCTCACTGTCCAATGTTTGATGGGCATGGACATTGATGTCCCATCCTTATCCCCAGTCATGGTATCCCTCAACCTGTTTTGTTTTTGAACATCCTTGTTTTATGTCTTGTTTGTCCTGCTTGTCTGCATCCACTTCCTCACCTACTCTACTTTCCTAACCCTGACATATCTGTACACCCTACCTAACATTCCTCTCTTAGTGAAATAAAAACTCAAAAATCAGCACCTGTCCCCCCCAAAAATATCATCCTATACATAGCTCTCTACTTTGCAAATGTGTCTTCATGACACACTTGATTCGGTCCAATTGGCTGTGCAACATTACTGTGTTGTCGTCACCCATCTTTGTTAAGGTGACAGTCCAAATTCACCCAATATTCTATCCACATTCATTTTACACTGCTGAAGTAGTAGATAGTTATGGTTATTTCTTAATTCCCTCCTGCACATTCCAATATTGCTTCCCCTTTGTTCTTCCCCCTGCTTGCCCCCCATTTCACCACCTTCCTATATACCCCATTTTCATATCTTTAATCTGGCACAGAATCACACACCACAAACTTAAATAAGAAGTCCCCAATGAAGCCCTCACTTTTTGTCCTGTGCATTTGAGTGGAGTTTGAAATTTCTCATGAATATCAAGCAACTGTGAATGGCTCTTCACATGTGTGGCATGGTGTGATTACCTCTGCACAATCCTGCTTAAACCCACTGCATTCAGTAAACATACAGTTAAATTAGAATAAAGACAATTCTGTAGAAGTAAATTGCCTGTGAGTAAAGGAGTTTACATGTTTGCATGGGTTTGTGATGCTTTACATGGTTTCCTGGCCAGAAACATGGTTGATGGTGACAAACCCATACTTGTATTTGTGTAAGCTGGATGTGCTGCATACATATGCAATTAACACTGCTGCTCATCACACAAACACGTAAACTCCATGTAGACTTCACGTTAAGTCTACACGGAGTTTACTGAATCCCCAGGAACATCCTGAAACTCCAAGAATAAGTTTTCTCATTGCATTTTTAATTACAACACAAAGCAAAATCAATCTGCTCTATCTGAAGTTGGTGTATATCAAAATGGTCTATATAAAATCTTTTTTTCTTCTCAAAAATGCTATAGTAACCAGACTGACAAGGCATGCATTAGTTAGCTTGTCACAATATTGTAAGTCAAATGGAAATGATCATCGCCTCTTCATGTACTGTTCAATACTAATTAATGGAAAGGAAACAGTACCTTGAAATTCCAAAAACACTTTTGCTGTAGTGCTATCTTCCCATTTACAAGATATTGCATCCCTGGAATATCCCCATTATATTGATGCATTTGAATATTTAATAATGTCCTTCTCCTATTAGGCATATCCTTACCTCTAAAATTATGTGCCTTTTTATACAGGCCCTCCAAAAGTACAGACATTCACAACTCATAGCAATTTAGACTGAACCTAATTAACTGCCTAAAATGCAATTTGTTCCTGCTAGCTGCATCTCTCTATACATACCCATATCACCTTAACACTTTTGACTGCTCTCTAACTGTATTTGTTAACTTAAGGGGATCTGAGAGCACTATCCTGGGTATTTTTCTTTTTGTATTAATATACATGTATGTATTTGTTTTACTGGTGAAAGGGTAAGCATGGTCTTCCAGGCTACTTTCTAAACATCTATTTAACCAAATGCGGGTTTAGAACAGTGGTCACGTATGCAGGTTCAGTTTTAGTATATCCAGAGCCCCTTAAAAACGGAGTAGTCAATATTAAAAGTTGATACTTAAGCTAAGCACAGATATGGAATGATTTTTTGCTGATAAGTGAGTTCATTAGTCAGTAAAGCAATATTGCATTTATCACGGATCTGTGCTATTCAGTAGAATACATTAAAAACTGAGACCACTTAAACTGAAGGGGGAAAACAACATATGACAAACTATTTATATAAATAAAAGAAAATGCAGGGGGGGTTATCCCTGACACCATCATGTGAGGAGGTTCACACCTACACCTCTTCTTCCATTGAATAAATTATCTCTGCAGTTGCATGAGCATGAAGAAACAGCAATCTATCTACAGTAGGTACTGTCTTCCTGCATTATCTAAGTGGTAACAAACTCTACCAGAACTGAAGCTGATAGAAGCAATAAAATAAAATACATAAAACTTAAAGCTTATCCTTAGATACAAACCTAATCATCCAGAAAAATAACAAAACCTAAGCCATCAAAAGTATTTCTAGTCACTGGTCAGCAAATGGGATGGATTGGGTTTAACAGATATGATTTCACTGGTTAGCATGAGAGGAAGCTGATAGATAAACTGCATTCTTTTATGAAAGAGTGAAATTTGGTACTTGAATGCAATGTATAATTAATTCCCAGGTTTAATAAACTACATGTAGACATAGTCTAGAGTCTACATGGAATGTTGCCATGTCCATGCACGTGTTTTCCACTCAACAGCACACCATGCATATTATTATTAATGATGGAACATTGCTGAGTGAGAGCCGGGGAACATGGTTATTGAATCATGTAGGGAGTGTGGTGCTGTGTCCACCAATGAGTAACACACTCCCTGCACTGTCCAATTGCTTTATATCAATATATATATTTTTAAAGCACATTTAAGCACCATGGTGCAAAGTGCAGCAATGCTAGGTGGTGCCAAGACACCTGCCAGACATCTAAAAATAGAAAACGGAAGCATTTAATTATTTACTTAAAGGTCAAGTTTAAGCATAGCTGAGTGGTTTTGCATGGTGCAGCGTGCTGCTCAGCAGTGCTTATATGTAGCTCAGAGGTATATGTAAAGGTATAGCATCATTCTACATATCTGTGTAGCTAAGTGGGTAGAGTTATGGCCTCATATGCAGTAGGCACAGGGTTTGAATATATGGAAGGGAAAATAAGCATTTATTTTAGAAATAAAAATTATGCCAATTATTTCAAAATACTGGCCAATTGTGCTCAGCTAAGCTCTGCTAAGGCCTGCTAAGCACTGCATAAGCATAATAATTGCTGAAAATATTTATGCACTGCTTGGCACTGCTTGGCTGGTTTGCACACTGCTAAGCGACGCGGCATTTTTTTAAATGTAGTCCAATGGTATTTAAAGGAAGGACAGGCTTTATAAAGCTCACTAGGTAGGAAAACAGCATAATCTGGAGTTTGAATTGCCTAATGACTATGGCTGGCTTTGGAGAGGGTGCATGCTTCCAGGCACAGCAGTGGGGCATTCTGGAGTTCAGGCTCATGGTTTGACTCCTGGTGGAAACCATGAAAACCAGCTGCTGCAGATGGAGTCCCAGGGATCAGAGTGCAAGGTGGAGGCCTGGGACCAGTTGGCACATGAGCTCACCAGTGAGACAGATATACCCTACACAGGTGAGCAGGTCTGTCACCACTATGATGACCTGAAGTGTGGGATAGGGAATCTCTTGGCCATTGGATCCAAGATGCTAGGGCAGGGAATGCCTCACATGTCTGTAAACAAATTTACCTCTGACCCATATCTAAACCAAATATGTTCTAAACTGGTATGCATAATGGTGTGCCTATCTCCCAACATCTGCAGAGGAGAGAGCTTGTAACATTGAAGTGCATGCAGGGTGCCTGGTCAGGTTGCGCAGTGAGAATGGTGAGTACAGATGTAGTATGCTAACTGTACTGAAATAAGCAATTACTAGGACAGCATTAACTGTAATAAAGTGTCTGCAAAATCTTTGTTGTGCAATAACTGTGGAATTACAGCTGTATTGCAACATCTGCATACTGACAATGCTGGGCAATAAAAACTCAAAACTATACCAGTAAATGCATGAAAGTATCTCTAATAAATGCTGTTGTGCAATAAGTGTGGAATTAGAGCTGTTTATTGATAATTCAGTTTTGTCAACTATACTGCCATAACACATGAACCAGTATCAGTAACAGCAAGGTAAATTGTGTACATCAGGATTGTCTTGTTTAATCATTGCATTTCAGGTATATGCATTCAGGCTGCGAGGTAAGGTGCTGCAGTCAAATATAACAGTGTAATAGCTGTACACTGCAAATATAATTGCTGCCAAATATCATGTTTTATGCATTTAGTAATGGGCAAGGCTGTTTCAAGGCCAATATTGTTCACATAATGCTCTGTCTTCCACAAACAGTAGGTAAGTGAGGTATATGGGTGAGATAGCCAGCCCAGGATCTAATATTATTTGTTGACTTCATAGATATTTCAACCCTCTAGTAATATATTGTGTACACCTGCATACTATTAAGTAAGGTATAGGTTACCTAGTATCTCTGTCATGATTGAATTTCATCCATGTGTGTTCAACTACCACTGCAGTCTAGTATAAAATTGTAGTAATATTACCAGGTCATATTTTTGTTCCAGGTGAGCTTTAGGCAAATATCAGTCAGTAATCAGGAGTGACTCAGTAGTTCAGTTTGTTAAATGCTCTGTATGAAGTACATTTTGCCACACACAGACCAGGGTTTGAATCCAGTGCTACATAGGACTAAATATTACAGAATCAGTCACATAATGATTACAGATATTCTCTCCATGGGAACTGCAGGTAAATGGGTGAGATTGTCCATATTATGAGTAAATGATTGTGTGTTCAGATGTCACAGACTGTTAAAATCATTACCTGGAACGTGATAATACAGCACAAAATAAAGAATATAAGTATAATAATAATAAAATAAAATAAATAAAATATGTAATCTTGGTATGGCTGTTTGCCTGGAGTGTCTGTTAAAGATTGCTGTTGTCAATTAATACATTTGATGCAGATGTCCTCTGCAGTCACTGCTATTGGGTTATATCTGCATGCCTGACAAGCAAGGCATAATAGTTGTTTACTTTCTGTACTGTACACATACATGTCTCTCAAGTTTCACACTGCCACATGATGCAATTAGTAATGTGTCATCCATCTGTCACAGGTTTAACATACAAATGATTACCAAAATTGCAAAATATCACTATACCAGCCCATAGTACACATTGGTAGTTACATAGGTCCACCTGATGTGCAAGTGTTCTGTGTAGTTAAGTCCCCACATTTATTACTGCATGACCCATACTGTCCCATGCGGATAGCTTGAGAGGTATGTACTTGCTACAGCACCTATAGCTGACTTGTACACATAAACAAAAGGACAGACTTGTAAAGTAGACAGTTCTACTGTTGTCAGCTATATAGCCTATAATGGCATTAATGGACTGTATTTCTCTCTCTCCCCACCTCTTATCTTCATTTATTTATTATTGTTACAAAATTGGTTATGGTTTACTATTAATATACATTGTTGCATTAAACTGTATTTTGGAACATGTGTTTTATTATTATTATCTACTATAATGATTGCATATTAATGTATTTTTTTTGAATTTCCAAATCTGTTGGCCTTATGCTGTAACTGTTACTGGCATGCTGTTCGCATTATGTCTGTTATTTATTGTTGTGTTTCACTTAATATGCATTGGTTTGTAATCGGTTTATTTCCAATGTTCTGGCATGCTGTTATTACTAACAATGCTTGAGTAATAACTAACTTATCCATCACCACAGTACATCTGGGTGGGCTGTTTCATGGTGATCCACCTACCCTTCCTCAGTTGGCCATGGCACTGGGTTCTGGCACCATCTGGGACCCAGGCAGGGGATGCCCCCTCCAGTGCCACTGCACCACCTTTAGGTGAAACTGCCTCCAGGGACATGGCACAGCCTCCCCTGGGAGCGTTGATGGAGGGGATGCTGTCACCCAAAGACAACTGCCGGTCATTGTGCACAGGATAGTTCAGCAGATGTATGAACCACACCTGCACTAGACTGAGGGCACACTGGCCAACCTGGTGGGGCAGGCTGGCCCTGTGGCTCAGCCTCCAGCACAGCCACCTTTGGGGCAGTGAAGGAGCAGTGTTGACTGTTTTGCAAGTAAGGACGTGAGTCGCACTGTTGCTGTCTGGAGGCAATTCCCTCCCCATCCAAGGTGTTTACCCCCATGATGTGTCACACACCACCCCGTCTGCTGTCTTGTCTGTCTTGTCTGTCTTCTATTACATCCTTTCCTACGCAATCTACCTCCCCACATGTACCTATGTCCCTTCCCCTACATTCCACCCTCTCCTTAAAAAAATGGGCACGTGTCCCACAAAAAATATAGCTCTCCATTTCACACAAGTGTCCACTGGACACAATTAATGTGGTCCAATTGGCTTGACAACACATTTATGTTGTCCTCACCCCTCTCTCTGGATTTCATGTACATAATCTGTCATAATGCACAGCTGTTGCTGTACAAGAAATGGATAGATATGGTTCTTTTCTACACCCTTCCTGCACATCCCTACCTGCCTTTCACTATGTTTCCCCCCCCTGCTTGCCCCATTTCTCCACTTTTCTATCTCCCCTTTTTCTTTTCTTTATATATTTTTAGTGTGCATTCGTATCAAGCTGAGTGCTGCACAGTTTCACTTAGCTCATCTTAAATGTGCTTTAAAGTGCTTAAATGCCTATATGTGTATATTTCATTGTTACACGCATCTACAAAAAGAAACAGCTTTGCCAGATCTTGAACCCAGGCCCCCCTCAACTATAGCACAGTGGATTAACCCTCCATGCTTCATAGGTTTTAGGTTAAGGTGCTGTTTCCAGCAATACATACTGATTGCCACTTATAGACTGAAATTAAACTTAATAGGATACATGGGAGTGTACCTGGAACACTGATGCAAAATTACACCAGTAGACTGCCAAATAAATAATAGTGGCAGTACGTGAGGCCTGGCATAGCAGGTACATGTTCCCTTTTATCAGCAACATCTTTAAACACACCTGCTAAGGCATCAGTGGCAAAGTACATATGCTCAGCTAGGTCCCTGGTGCAGAAAAACAGCCTTTGAAAGCCATGCGCATACTGATGGATGAAAACAATGTGTGTCACAGCCTGTATGTCTGCACATATATCTTGCAAATACACATGCTGCAGCACTGATTCAGTAGCTCAGTCTGTTATAGCCTTGTATGCAGTACACTTTGCCAAACACAGTCCTGGTTTCATATCCAGTGTGTTGCACTTCTATTGCATTGTTGTGAAGACAGGAAGTAATGACTGAGTCATGCAAGTCTAATGCCACAAGATACTGCTACTGAATTAACTGCAGAGAAATGCTTAAAAAAAGGAGTACTTCACTCTACAAGGTATGTAATAGATATCCCCATATAACTACCTGCACATGGGAGGATGGAGGTATGGGTAATAGGGATTAAAACTGTAGGCTTGTATTAGATCTATGGTATTCACATGTCAGTGATACTTTGCTGTCCAACACCTACAGGCATGCCTATCAACTGTCCCTGCTGTGAATCACATCTCCGCTCTGTCCCTGTCAATCCCTCCTATAATGGTCAACTGTTGTAATACAGATAGTGGATTACACATAAGACATAGGGACACTAAGTAAGAGTGTACAGTCTTATGGACTGTAATTCACCTCCTCTTGGTCTGTCAATGTCACACATAAATAGTTCTAACATTGTAAAAGTGTCCCTGAATGTCCCTGATGTACTCTGGCTAAGTCCCTGTTTCATTGACATTCATCCCTGTTTGGTTAAGAGCTATACCTAACATACCTCTCAACCTTCTACAGTAAAAAGTCAGGACAAAGCCATAATTAATGAGGGTCAAAGGCTCAAACTCAGTGACAGAGTATACATATTGGCCATACAAAGCAAGAATGTGAATAGACAAACTGATATTACTGTAGCATAAGTGTTTTCTAAGGGTTCTGATGTATGACAATCAGATTATGTTTTAATATTCTGACAGCAGCCATCAATGACTGGCCAACCATTTGTCAGGCATCCACAGGTTTTGTAAAAAGGACCACATATGTGAGGCAAACATGTTGACATTCTGCATACATCTGTATAGTTGAGAGGTATAATGCCTAACGGGAACATATACTACAGCAGGTTTGCATTGCTTTCTGTCATTGTGGCACACTGGTGTTGCTGGATTGTCCCCATACAGTTGTTGTAACAATACACTACTTTTTGTCTAACAGTGGCCGTATGACATAGTGGGACACACCACAGTAGACTGCAGTAATGGGTGTAGAGACATACAACAGAATCTGTCATGGCACGCAGTGACATAACTCAGTATTGCTACTGTCTTGGTGATAGCCACACATGTTCTGAAGAAGTCATTCTAAAAAGAACGACGAAAAGCGCTTAATAAAACAGTGTGGATCTAGTTTTCCTTGCCTAGAGTTTTGTTCGTTTAATAGCCACACATTTAGTTTGTTTCCAGACTGTGGGGATGATGTGTGAGAGAGCAGTGGATAGTGCAAACCATTATGGGTGTGTAGGTTCTGTACATAGTGGACATCCATGTATCTGGTCCTGTAATGCGTGTCCCTCTTGCTGGCTTGCAGGAACAATGTACCAATGGAAGCATCCACCATTTTCATCTGCAGAAAATGGTGTTATACTGGATGCCCTCAGACTCCACCATCACATTCTGCTTCCCAGGGTTCACCACAATCGTGAACAGCAGGCAGCATTATGGGGTGACCATGTAATGGCTGTTAATCAGATTGGCCAACAGGACAGGACTTACAAGCATAAAGCAAACAAACCCAAAGGTAAAACCACAACTGGAAAAAATAGCAGCAACCAATCCTCGGCCCGAGCAGGACTCCAAATCAATTAGACAGTCACTTCTTGTAGCTAAAACACTGGTTTATTGTTTCATAAATAAAATCCACACATAGAAACGAACTCCTGGTTAAGCGCTTTCATCTGAGAAATGGGAGTTACTATTCACCACTGGACCAAACATATATATAAAAAAGTTCCCCATATGGTAAAAGATTCTTGGGAATTTTTGAGCAGAATTACACCTGAGGTTTGGTCTAAGCACTTGACATTCCTTACAATAGATGTGAAAGATTTGTTTTCATGTATCCCCGCCTCTATAGGGTTGGAATTTTTTGAAAATAGCTTGAAAAACTATTCAGGGTTAAGTTGGGACAGAATTAGCCTCATCCTGGACATGATGGGGCTTATTCTTGACCACAATTACATCCTTCACGAAGGAGAATATTTCAGGCAGACCAGGGGTGTGGCTATGGGGGCCTCGTGTGCCCCCATTTTCGCTAACCTGGTCATGCTCGAATGGGAAAATAGGTTTTTATTCCCTTGTCAGTTTTTCAAACATATTTCCCTTTATTCCAGGTATTTGGACGATCTATTTATCATCTGGAAGGGGCCTCCAGAAGACATTAGAACCTTCATGGACTATATCAATTCAAGTACTAATTTTTTAAAGTTCACATATAAGGTAGACAAAGTTGGTATTGCATATTTAGACACTTTTATAAGTACTACCTCAGATGGTTTTGCTTCACAAATATACAGAAAGTCTACCTTCTCAAATGACTATATAGAATTTGGTAGTTGCCACCCACAACACGTATTTAAAAACGTGATTAAAGGCCAATTTATTCGTGCAGTGAGGATGAGTTCCTCTAGGGAGAGCATGGAAAGAGAAATTGATACTATTTCACGGATGTTCTTAGATAGAAAATACCCAAAAAGAATGGTACAAAATGTGGCTAATTATGTCAAAGAAAATTGGGGTACGAAATACAAACCACTGTTGGGACAGGTATTAGTAGAAAATACAAAGAAAAATACCCAAATCAGCAGGACAGTTTGCATTATTTTGTTTAGCCCATACACCAATCTGGTAAAAGAAATTGTTAAAAGGCATTGGGAATTACTGAATATTCCTGACAACAACTTGGTAAACATTGAAAAGAACCCTGTTTGTGTCTATAAAACTGCACTTAATTTGAAAAAACTTTTGGAAGTTAGTACATATGGTAGGACAAAAAAGAAAAGAGAGGCAACAAAAAAGTGTGGTTCTTGTAAGCAGTGTAAAAATATTAATGATGAAAGTGTGGTCACACTAGACAATTTGATGAAAACCAAGTGTAGGAGCATAGCTGGGAATTGTCACAGTCAGAGAGTCGTATATCTTGCCACTTGTTCTACCTGTCCTGCCTACTACATAGGCAAGACAGAGAGAAAATTTAAGACAAGAATATATGAACATCTTTACAAAATAAAGAAAAAAGATATAAAAAATGCACTTAGTAAACATGTTTTGGAGAAGGGTGATGACCATTCTTTTAGATTTATGATTATAGACCAGGTAGAAAAGACATCATATGGTGGCAATTGGAAAACATGGTTAGCATACAAAGAAAGTGAGTGGCAAATATATTGTGATGCCACCACTATACCCGGTTTGAATGATTTTATTAGTATCAAGCCTTTTTTAAGCTTGGACCGGGTTTAAGTTCTAGGTAGGCTCTCCATACTTACCCTTAGTTTCATTTATTCATTTATTTTTATCTTACATCACATATTTATATTTTTCCCAAAGTTTTTTAAAACATCTTTTAAAACACTTAAATATACTTAGTATAAACAGGATTTTATATACATGCATATTTATATATTTATATTTATTACAATATATTTATTATGTATTATATATTATATATATTATATTTATATTTATTATTTTCACAATGACAAACGTCTCACTATTTGTGTTTTAAGAATATGTAGTCATAAATGACAAAATTCAGCATAAAATAAGGTTTAAGTATTTGTTTTAGTCATTTTCTTTTGTACATAGTCATTTAGGTTGAAGCCCTGGAAATGTACCTTTAAGAATGTTCCATATTGTTTTTTGGCGCCAATTTGCACATATAAAATGGAGTTAATACTGTTACTATTGGTTCTGATGAAATCTGAGTTTCTCAGATGAAAGCGCTTAACCAGGAGTTCGTTTCTATGTGTGGATTTTATTTATGAAACAATAAACCAGTGTTTTAGCTACAAGAAGTGACTGTCTAATTGATTTGGAGTCCTGCTCGAGCCGAGGACTTACAAGCATGTCTGACACTGGGCCATGGATATGGTCAATGCTGCATGTCAAAGGGCAGCTGCTTTTGCTAGGGATCATGCTGCCACCGGTGGAGGGCCAGTGACAGAACAACCACTCTTGCACACAGAAATTGCTAGTGAACCTAGGCTCAACCATCACCTCCCAGGCATCACTCATGCCATACATACTGGAGGTGGGTGCCACAGTGTCCTCATCAGGGGAGCATCCAGGTAAGCTTACTGTGTTCACCAGTATAATACTGTATCAGTCATTGTGGCAGGCTCTACATATCAGTACATGGGTGTCAGGTCTATCTGCATTGGGGGAGGGTTTGGGTTTTTATACACAGTTGTGCACACATACTCAGAATGTCAGCAATATAGCCAGTATCACATTAGCTACTATACATGTGGATACATGCACGTATTACCCTGTTACACTGCAACATTTGGTGTTGCACATTTGGTGTTTCTGACAATGCCTCTCCCTCACTTTTTCATAGGTCCATCAGGTGTGGGTGGAGTCTGTGGTCCTGTACGTGGTAAGTGTGATACTGTTGTTTTACAGATCATATGTACCCTATGAAAGTTAAGGGCTGCCATTTTGCCTTATGCACAACTGTTGTGCTAAGCCAAAGTAGAATAGTTGTATGTTCCATTTGGGAGCAGTTAAGTACAGTGCATATACTGGGGTATCACAGGTGTGTATTTGTACAAACATTAACATGTTTGCACTTATAGTTATGAGCATCTAGTTCAGGTAGTAATGTACGGCTTTTGTCTTGCTTCTCACAGGTGAATGGGGGTTAAGGGCCTGTCCCCCTCACACCCTCATGTCAGGGTCTCCTCGGACTCTGATGATGATGGTGACCATAGTGAGGCACAGGTGGGGTTGTCAGAGGTGGAATCTGTCCCAGAGGTTGACATCCCTCTTATACCCCCACAGTCTCTGCACACAATCAGTATGTTCACACATACCCAGTCCCCAGAGGCCACAGATACTGGACATCTAGAGGGTGGTGACAGAACAGGACAGTGTGAGAACTATAGCATCAGAGAGTGTAGACAATGGTGAGGTCCCACACAGGCAGACTGACAGGGGTGCTCAAAGGAGGACTGCTGCCCATCTGCCTCCAGTCATGGCTGTCACATCATGGGTCACTCACCACATGTTTCAGGCTGTCATGGGGGCACAGGCATATTAGGGTTATCGCTGCAGCACAGTCTGACATCCATGACTGCCTCCACCACATCGGTGATGACCTGGATCATTTCACTGATGTAGTGGACAGATGGCAGGCTGAGATAGTGTCTGTCTTTGCTCGCATGTTGTCTGTGCTGGAACATTTGGTTGGAGTCGGCCATCGGACATGTGGATGTAGGTCAGCAACACCATCTGCTGAGAGTCCACATGGCCATGCTCAGCCATGCTCCAGTAGTAGCAGTACCTCCAGCGCTACAGAGGGAAGTGTTTTGTCTACACCACAAAGTGGCAGGACATGGGCATGTGGTCCTGGGCAGTCCCATGGGGGACATGGTCCCAGCAGACAGCAGTCACTATCAGCTACTAGCATGGCATCTGACCTTGGGCATGGTGGTTCCAGCACTACTCCTGGTGGAGCCAGTTCCCATCTTCGTGGCCAGACAAAGTGAACTGTCCACTCTACCATGTACACTCCACAGCTGTCCAACATACATATGTGTAGGGCTAGCAATGTGCTTGACTGTGTACATGAGCACACTCAAACATCGCTGTCACATGCAGAGGTCATCAACAGACACACACAGCATCTCTCCATGGCCCATCTAACCAGCACCTCTTCCTGACTCACACACATGCTGCCTACTGTTTGGCACAGCCTAGGCCTCTGGCACCACCACACCACACCCTGTGCATGTGATGATACCTGTGCCACATCCTTGCCATCCATGCCATTGGTGCAAGGGCATGTAAATATGTGTCTGATTCACACGGTGACTATATTGCTTTAAATGTATTTGCGTAGTGCAGTATTGTTATGCCATGGCAGTTGTTGTGGGCCATGACAGGTACTATGTGCTGGGATGTGTCATGACTACACAGCAAACTTTGTGTATCTTTGTTGCATGATGTTAGACTGACAATAGTGTTACAGAATGATAGGTGTGTCACAAACATGGGTATGTTTCTGTTCCAGGGGTCTGAGTGGTTAAAGTATGGACACATGGTGGCAATACAGCAGCACAGGATGGCATGGCAGGACTGCAGAAATATGATATCAGCAAGTTACAGCAGTATATGTGCATGGTTCCCTAGGTGCATATGTGTAGAACAGTGTGTCAGGGACAATGGAGTGCAGTCAATAATTATGCAGTCATACTTTGTGACAAGGTCTGCTATCCTTGATACATGTCACCTGGGTTTTCTGAATGTACAAAACTAGATGGTGTTGGACATCGGTTATGCCTATGTAGATAAGGGCACTTTAGGACCAGCAGCTAGTCACAGGGCTGTAAAATGCATAATTGTTACACAGAAATAGCCAATATGGCTATGTCCATGGTGTTGCAAGGAGACATATGTATACACACACATGGACACAGACAGAGTTGAGTGATGTGGGATTAGACCCCCCCCTACCTATCTACTATTACACACTATAGCTTGCAGTAGTTATTGCATGCCTCACAGAGCTTATCTGATATTAGACTGTCAACCAGTGCTCTTAAGGTGGATGACATCAGCAGACCTTGTAGAGGAGACTCATGTAGAGGCCAACAGGTAGTCACAGGGCCTTAAAATGTATAACCACACAGAGTTGAGTTGTCTATTGTGAGATTAGAACCCCTACCTATTTAGTAGTACACACTACAGCTCACAGCAGTTATCACCTATACCACAGAGTTTGTCTGCTTTTAGAATGTCTGCCATTATTCTTAAGTTGGATGACATCAGCAGGCCTTGTAAAGGAGGGTAATGTTGAGGAAAGCAGCTAGTCACAGGGCCATAAAATGAATAACCATTGCACAGACATATGCTAGATGGGCATGTCTAAACTGCTGCAGGAGATATATCTACACACACACACACACACACACACACACACACACACACACACACACACACACACACACACACACACACACACACACACAAAAGGTGGTTGATGTGAGGGTAGTACCCTACCTGTCTACTCCTAAACATCGAAGCTTGCAGTAGTTATCGCATGTGCCATAGAGTTTATCTACTACTGGACTGTCAGCCAGTGCTAAGGTGGATGATATCAGCAGGTCTTTTAGAGGAGGCCAATGTAGAGGCCAGCAGGTAGTTACAGGGTCTTAAAATGTATAACCATTGCAACAAGATAGGCCTTATAGGCATATTTTTCTGCTGCAAGGGGATATATTTATACACACCCATACAGAGAGTTGGCTGATGTGAGATTAGAACCCCTTCCTACCTACTATAGCTCACAGTAGTTATCGCATGCACCACAGACTTTACCTGATATTGGAATGTCAGCCAGTGCTCTTAAGGTGGATGACATCACCAGGTCTTGTAGAGGAGGCCAATGATGAGGAAATCAGCTAGTCACAGGCCCATAAAATGAGTAACCATTGCACAGACATAGGCCATATATGCTGTCTTTCTTGCTGCAAGGGGATATATTTACATACACACACACACATAAAGAGCTGGCTGATGTGAAGTTAGAAGCCCTACCTTTCTACTATTACACACTATAACTCACAGCACTTCTTGCAGGTGCCACAGGTTATGCCTGTTGCATATTTGGATGCAGACACAGTACTTGTGGAGTACACAAAGTGGCCTTGTGTTATACAGCATGTGTGGCCTGCAGAGTGATCGTGCTTGATAATGTTATTATATCTAGTGTCCTAGGAGTGGAATACCCAATAATACCCCTGCTATGTGTGTACAGTTACCAGTATGGTCATGTGTGGTTGGTTGCAGTTTGGTAGGCAGATATATGGCCAGGGACAATATGGCCTGTCCAAGGCATGACTTGAAACCATTGTACATTACACCACCTGCTCGCCGGTGTCTGTCTACAGGGTGACATTCTGCAGGCACAGGGTTATGTGGGTGAGTGGATTATGCACTGCTGCAGCCTTGGTCTGGTTCCATCAGACAACTGTTGTGATGTCTGCGGCCTTGGTCTGGTTCCATCAGACAACTGTTGTGATGTGTAAATGTAGATAACCCCAACAGTCTGAGTGTATGTGGGGACATTCGTACATCCCCACACACATATGTATCATGCCTCTCAATGTCTTGGAGCAAGAAATCTGGGCAAAGCCATAAATAATGGGCGGACAAAGGCCCAAAAATAGGTATACTTTAACTATTGCTCTTAGAAACATAGAAAGTTGATATAATAACATGTATTCCATTAGCATGACTTTTCTGAAGGGTATGAAGTCTGAAACTCAAATGTCTGCCTTTATTTCCTGACTTTAACCCTCAAAGATTTTCCATTGATTCGCCAGACAACCATAATTTTATGAGGGCCTGACCATTAATATGAGACAAATTTCTGGACATTCTGAAAAAATCTGTAGAGTTGAGAGGTATGATACATATACATGTGTATAACAGGGATGTCACCTTAACTGATGCTGTGTGTGTATGTTATGTAACTGTGTTATGTAGATATATGTGGAGAGTCTTATGTATCAGTGTACACATTACATCTCTCTCTCTCTCTATATATATATATATATATATATATTTGTTATTATATATGTATGTGCCACATACAGATAGAGGGGGAAATCATGTGTGAGGGGGGATAGTGGGAGACAGATATGTATTCATAGCTCTCTATATGCACGGACATATTTCCACATAGCTGTTCTTTGGGTGGCAGAGGCTAGAGACATGGGCTCAAGTTAGCTAAGTCTAGGAACATGCCCTGTGTGACTGTCAGTACTTACATGGTGACTCCAGGCCAGAGCTAGCTGTACTTCAGTTTGGGATTTTGTGTGCTGAAGACCATTGGCTTCTGCACCAGTTTCCACAGTCCAGCATTTCCCTGATATTGTCCACAGCATTCCCTGGTTGTTTGCTGAACATAATATGTGACTCATACCTCTCAGTTGTACGGATTTGCACAGCATGTCCAGATATTTGCCTCATATCTTTGGTCCATTTTACATAAAACTGTGGTTTTCTGGCACATTAGTGGCAAATCATTAAAGACTGGCATTAAGAAATAATGACAGACATTTGAGATTCAGACTGCACATACTTCAGGAGATTCATGCTAATGCATGACTTCTTATTCTATCAATTCTGTACATTTGTAAGTGCAATATTTTAAACTTGCCTCTATTTTTGAGCCTTTGACCCACTTTTATTCACGGCTTTGGCCAGATTTTTTGGTTGAGTGATATGATGTGACAGGGGTACATGTTGTAACATCACACACAGGGTGACAGTCTGCATACCTCCCATGTACAGGTTTTTGCAGAATGTCCAGCATTCTGCCCCATATGTCTGCTCTGTTCTTCATACAGTAATGGTTTTCCAGTAATATGCTGTGAAATGCAGGCACAGAAGTGTTGTAACTACTGACATATGTGAGTGATGGGCCTTTACATCCTGCATATAATCTGACCTGTTGCAACCTGCTGTTATACTAGCCATCATCTAGGTCATTCAGAACATGTATAATGTCTGTCTATAGGTTTGACCCTTTGATCCCCCCCCCCCCATCCTCTCTGGCTTTTTCTAGCTGTCTTGCAGTAACAGACTGAGGGGTTATGACAGTCTATGGGTATATCACCATTCGAGTATGTCACATGCAAAAGATGCAGATGCTGCCAGATTTGAACCATCAACACCATCACCCATACTAATGTCCCTCGCCCAGTGAGCCATACCAGCAACCAGAAAGAGAGGTTGCATTCCTCAAACTATCAGCAACATACAGATATACACTATCACCCCTGTGTTATGTAAGAAATACAGTGCATGGACAGGTTCTATGTCACAGCCCTGTAATTTTCTGGTCTGCTGATATATCATTGCAGACTTACTGTTATAGCAGTTGTATGGGAACACAGATGTGTTTGGGGTGGGGGATGACCAGCCCCTGCTTTGGTGGCATAGGCATTCTTGAGAATGTCCTGTGACCCCACTGTTTGGCATCTCCCTTGAATAATGTAGTGAAGTTTCCATGCATGTGGCCTAGTGAATATTATGGGGCACATGCTATTGGACAGAGTAGCTGTCATCCCAAGTAGCTGATAGATCTCTGCAAGTAGCCCAGTAGCCCACTATATTCTCTTACATACATGCAGCAGGTCCACACATATGCTACCATAGAGTAGTACTCCATCCAAGTGGTATATAGGAAAATGACTTACCTTGCGATTGAAGTAGTTGAGGGACCTGTAGTTCGAGGATGACTCTGTCTGATGCATGCAGTATACAGCCAATACATGGTTAGGTAAGGGTTGTGTGGGCTGGCTGGTATCAGTTTTAGTATATGTATGGGAGTTGGAGTATGGTGTCAGTTCCTAGGGCCCTAGGTTGTCAGTGCATGTGCTATATGTTGTCTCTTGGCCAAGCCCAGGCCATACTGGGCATGCCTATGTCTGCCTACAGGTAGACCTTCAGGGGTTCCTGCTCTGAGTACCCCTGTGGATGTGGTAGCGGGGACCTAAGCACTAGTGGGGAGCTGTGTATCCCTTCCCTTTGCTGATCCTGCTGCATCTGTTTCCACAGGATCATACTGTGTAGCATGGCACATACTGTGAACATTTGTGCACATGTGGTTGGAGAGTACTGCATGGCTCCACCAGATATATTGAGGCACTGGAACCATGATTTCAGCAGCCAAAACACATGTACTATGATGTTCTTAGTTTGTGCATGTGCCTCATTATGGCATTCTTCAGTAGGTGTGTGTGCATTTCTGATGGGTGTCATCATCCACAGTTCCAGTGTGTAGCCAGCATCCCCCAGAAAATTATCGTATGGGATGTCCCCCCATCAAACATCTGGTACAGCTGTTATGCGTGCCAGATATGGGAGTCATGGTAACTGCCAGGACTGCCAGCATACACACTAATGATAATGCCCTGGGCATTGCACACAACCTCACAGTTGATGGAGGGGTACCACTTGTTGTTGACGTAGACCCTACCCTCCTCACCAGGTGGTGCCTTGATGTGTACATTAATGAAATCTATGGCACCTAGTACCTCAGGGTAGTGTCCTACATGGCAGAAGAGTTGCATACTGTTGTCCCTCTCCTCAGGATTGTGGGTTAAATAAATGTGCTCACTGGCATGTGATAGCATGGTATCCAGGAACAGGTGAAGTACCCTGGATTCTGATGCCTGTGACATCCCCATCATGTCCTCAGTTGGTCTTTGGAAAGTACCTGTAGAGAGTATCTTAAGGGCTACACATACCTTTGTTTCCACTGGGATGGGTTCTCCTCTGTTGGCTCCCGGTCTGAGTTGAGAGCAGCAGAACTCAGTGAGTTGATGCAGTATGTACCTGTCCACCCTGTTGAACTCCAGAATATCCAACTCATGTAGCTTCTGGAAGGTTACGTTTGGCCTGAACACTCTTCTCCTTCTCAGTCTGTGCCTATTATCAGCAGCAGCAGCAGCATTGACCTCAGCATAAAGCACACTCACATGTAGCAGACCTGCAGTAGCCCCTGGTATTCTCTCAGCTAAAATTCCCAAGTCTGTACTCCACTGGTGCAGAGTATGGGGGGAAAATCATATTGTAGTGTGTTTGCATTTTTTACAGTGCTATGCCCTAGGTACAGCCTGTGTGATTGGCTACCTATTATGCATTCCGCCTGACAAATACATCATTAAAGGGTTTTAATGGCCTAGTTTAAGTGCAACAGGGGTCATCAGTAATTAATATATCATTAGTTTTCCCAGCCTATTTTTTTGACAGCCTTCCTCACTCAGCACTGCAGTGTGCTGCTCAAACCTGCACCGCAAAGATAAAAAATACTCATCAGTCACTAGATACACCCCCATGGCTGGGCACACTCAGTACAGTGGCACGCTGAGCAAACACATGCAAGCATGCTAAAACACATGCCCCAAAGGTAAACACAGCTTAGCAGTCACTGGACACCCCCCACTGAACAGAGCGCCGCACTGCACAAACAGGCACCACTGAGCTCCAATGAGCTTAAAAGACTGCAGACACTCTCCCTTTTGATGTCAGCTACCTCTTCTGTGGATACCAAGATGGTTCTGTACCTACATGGATGGGATCTGCAGACACAGATACCCATTTGAGCTATTCAGTAAAACTAGTTCATTTGTATACAGATCCCTGCATAATACCTGGTACATGGTTCCAGGGCCTGCCTCATTAGCAACCACAACAGTCTACCATCATACATACTGCATGCAGGGTCCTATAATGCATAACTGTCACATACTATTAAAAGTGGCTTTCAAATCTTTTTAAATTTTTTTTTCATAAAAGCATGTTTGTGTACTGCAGAGCACCGAGCAAACATACCGCAAGTATAAAAAAAAACTTAAATTAATTTAAATTATTTCCATATAGTTTAGTTTTGTACATATCTGTGTCTACTATACTATTTCTGCCACTGTACGTGCAGTTTTACTGCCCCTGGTGTCAGTTTTACATCCTGTACATGGAATGTTTCCATGTACATTATGGATACCAACACAGGGTCTGTAGGACTCCCTTTCTGCTTCCTGGATTGCTCTACCACCCTAATTTGCATGCAATTCATCTGCTTATTAGGTGATTTGCATGCCACGGGCACTTCTGTGTTCGCACGCTCATGCACACCCCTCAGCACTGTTTACTGGATGGCACATCTGCTTACTTCCATGTAAGTACTGTGCCACCATGCCTACAAGGAAAAAAAAGTCTGTGTACGCTTTATTGAATTCCCCCCTAAGTCTTTTAAATTTATTTTATTTTATTTATTTTATTTATTTTACATTTGTTGACTGGGCTAGTCTAGCTGGAGATATTTCCATTTTCAGTAGAGGCCCGGGGAGAAAAGCTCCACAGAGAATACAATAAAGAAAAGCATACTTGTATTTCAAAGAAAGTTTGTAAGAGACAAAAGCTAACAACTCTACAGTTCCTTATTATTACTAAGTGAGTCAATTACTAACTCACACCGTTACAGTCCAAAAATAAAATGAAATAATTACTACCACACACAGTTAAAGTCAAAAACATTATATAAAGTTAAAAATACTTTGTAAGATATTGATACAGGTAGGAAGTAAGAGAAAAGAGAGCTAAGAATAAGGGAAATTAGAAGTGATTAGTTATGGAAAGGAGAGCAAGTAAGACAGTCAGCAAGCAGAGAAGTAATTAGGAAGACAAGTGGCAGTAGAAGAAGAAAGGCAAGTGGAGGATGGAGTAAACAAGAAGTAGGAGATAGTTGTCAGGTAGAGTATAAGTAGTGGAAAGTTAATCAGGTTTACTACAGGTGCACAGCCAGTGGTTTTGGAAGTGCAGTTTAATGTTTTGTTTGAAAAGAGGCAATGATGTAATCTTCGTAATGTTGCTAGGTAGTAAATTCCATTTTGTACCTACTGAATTGGTAAACATTCAGTAGGTACAAAATGGAATTTACTACCTAGCAACATTACAAAGATTACATCATTGCCTCTTTTTAAACAAAATAACTATTGCACCTGTAAACCTGATTAACTTTACTACAGGTGCACAGCCAGTGGTTTTGGAAGTGCAGTTTAATGTTTTGTTTGAAAAGAGGCAATGATGTAATTTGACTCATCAGGTTGCAGGTAAAAGATTTCAGAGACAGCAACATCAGGACTGAAAAAAATCTGACCCTGCAGTGGCACACCCTTACCAGTCCCTGCCTGCAGTGACCCTGATAGTTAAAATATCTCCAACTGTAAGCAGTTCACTTGTGATTCAGAAGTGCTCTTTCACTCACTGTTGTGTTACTTAACCAGCACCTTACTTAAGAAAATCCTAATTCACCCACTGCATGGCCTCTCCTCTTCCTCACTTATGTCTGATTCTTCCCTAACATACATGACAGTCTGTTTTTGGTAGCTTACAATAATAAATAATAATGAAAAATAGATGGAGATAAATATTATTGTGGTCATTCACAGAGGTGAAGAAATGTTAAATAGTCATCACTTCTCCAATTCTTTTCTAACTTGGGAACAGTGGCATCATGACTTTGGTCTATACCTCATAGACACAAGGTACAGCATTTAATTTTGACCTCAGTCCATTGACTAGGCTAAAAATGGCCCTTTATGGCAGTTAGCCTAGTATTCACTTATGAACTTTGAACATGAAAGTTAAAAAACAAGTTTTATGTTAACTTATCTAGAAATAAATGATAGATTTAAAACATAAACAGATAGATAAACAGATATATACAAATAAATAAAATAAATAAATATTTTTTTTTAGATTTGGACAAATATGACTATCACAGAAGTTAACGTTCCCAATCAAAGGACAGTCAATAACTTTAGATATAATTTCTTTGAGCAACTACAGTTGGTATTTCAAAGATAAATATATTTTTCATCTTTCATGTAGTGGTGATTTTTTCTGCATAGAAAGTGACTGCCCTTTACATCAGTTTAATAAAATGTAAGAAATCCAATACCAAAATATTCAGTATATGTCTATTTGCCTGAAGAAATAACAGTTTCACTCTGAGAATTTATCTGGCATCCTCTTTTTTTGTCTGTTGCTGACATTTTTTGAAATGTGTTTAAACCTTTGCCTGTTGTCAGTATTGTGCTAAGAAACTTGTGAGCTCAGTATCAAAGCTGTGCAATACAAAGCAGACAATGTTTTAATAAAAGACATATCTTGGACACTTTTTAACATAAGATATTGCACAGATACACAGTTGTGGTAAGAAATTTTCTTTTCCTATCATTTGTTTTTGTGTGATAGGTATGAAATAATGCTAAATAAGCTGGTAAGAAATTCATTAAAATAATACATCCTTAAAAAATTACTTCATAACAATATTGTCCATTAAGTTATTTTACTAAAATAACTATATGGTGATAATAATAATTCAACAGTACCAGATAGATAAAGCAACAGATATATGGAATAGGTACTTCTGGAGACCAAATCAGCAGCACAGTTAGGCATGGCGCACAGCTTCCTTCATACAGTTATTGTGGCAGTGGTCTAAAGGTGGCACATGGCTGTCAGACAATGAGGGAGTGCCATTGTCAGTGAAAAATTCTATAAATTTAACAGACAGACAGAATCTAAGGAGGTTATAAACCTGCTGTGGCTTATAGTACAGAGAAAGAGTGGAAAGCAAATGTTAAGCAGAAAAAAACACTTTTTTATTTAGTTAGGTAGAAATCAGCTATAAGACACAAAACAAATGCTCTATTTCCTCTCTTTCTTTTTTGAAAAAAGAAATACAGCCTACCAAGATACATCAGTTAAGAGGAATAAATAGATTCTAAGTGTCAGTCAAACTGTGGATACACATTAGGTGGCACAGGACAGGAATCTGGATTAGCAGTATGGAGACTGACAGACTGGAAGAGCACACACTCATTTGTAATTTAAATGGGTTCCTAATGCATTGCCCATTGCATTACATATGAATTGAAATTCTAAGCTATTCATGTGACAACTATACCTTTATGTGGAATAGTGTTAGATACCTTTAGTGAGGTTGGTATTGGCAATATGCACTATCAAGCCTTCACCAAGTGCTGCTGTTTCCTCTTCAAAGAATGCCAAATTTGGACCCACTCCTATGGCACAGTGAGATAAAGCCTTGATTGAAACCCAGCCAACCCATATTCATTTAGTTGAAGGTATGCTGGAGGGTGCAGGCCAGGGAGGTTTGGAGTGAGTGGCCATTGTCAGCTTGCCCTTTCTGGCACTGGTCTGCCACTTTGGTGACAGTTAAAGGGAGCACTGGGTACTACATCTGCTAAGTATGGACCTGGTTTTCTTGCACTGTTAAGCAGTGCTAGTATACATAGAAGTGTGGGGGTGACATGAATGCTAATGCATTTACACATGACCTGAGACCAGGCAGGTAGAAGCTGCATGTGTAGGGGCCTTGCATGACTATCAACTCATCCACTCTATACAGTCAAATTTTCATCCCTCAGAGAGCATCCAACTAGCAAGCTCTAACCTTGAAATGGATGGTCTTTGGCTCACAACATGGAGATGGGATGGTACAGCCATCACTCTGTCTTGGGGTAGTTGGTAAGCTCACTTGATGGGCATTGTTGCCATCCTCAGGAGGAATGAGTAGGCCATCTGGGCATTGGTGGCTAGAACAGTGGGTCAAGTTGAGTGGATCAGGGAGGAAAGAATGCTTTCAAAAATCAAGACCTGTCCTTATCAAACCTATGCTGTTCCGTACCTAAAAAAAATAGGTCACCTGTATCAATTTGGATCTCATTATGACTATCTTATTTTCTTTATAGAATACTGGGCAAGTAAATGAGTCTAATATATTTTTGGTCTAATATGACCCCTCTCCCTCCCCCCATTCTGTGAGTTGTCATGACTGAAACCTTTTTGTATAAACAAAGAAACACATCCATATGCTAACATTTTATATAACATGATTCACAGGGGATCAGTTTCCTTGATTCTTTGTAAGAAACTACCATGTATGTTGTCTGGCTCCACAGAATGTTTTCTAATTTTGCAGTTATTAAGTGTATATCTATATAAGCAATGTTTTCCCTTCTGTTTACAGCACTCTTACATATTTTTTTGTTTATTGTAGAGTCTGCACAATGTTTTCTGCAAGCACATTTTCCATATCCTGTGACTGATTGATCACAGCTTATTAACAGCATGTTAAATTCATAATTGTATTCTTTTCAGTTTTCTAATGCAATTAAATTATGTCTTATTACAGCATTTTGCCTCTGAGTACAACATGAAGTTCAGGTATGCAAGATTTGATAAGGAAAACAAATGGTTTCTGTACTTTCCTGTGATACCATGATAATCGCCCATTAGTTAGAGTGTACACTTTATGTTCAAAAGCACTGATATAGTTGCATTTTGAATTTTAATGAAAACATTATAATGTGCATTTTTGCCATATAATATTAAATGATTGAAAATGTAACATTCATACAGAAATAAATAATATGTGCAGGTCTTGCATTATATTGCAGTTTCAAAAAATAATGAAGCACTAAGTGGAACACCTAACCTAAGAGGATAACTGCCTTTTTCAGGAATGGAAACACAACTTGGTGGATATCCTAACACAAACATCCAGTCTCTTCCATCAACAAATAGAGGTTTTACTTCAGGACAAATCCTAGTGTTAAGTGAATGGTTACAGAACTATGGTTTATTTGAGGAGGAACAACCACAATCAAATGGGGCATAGTTGAAAAGTTGAGTATGACTATAAACTACTTAAAATTAAAAAATACAAATTGAGGATGTATATTTGCTGAGAGTATTAAAACAAGCAGAATACTGAAGGGCTTAGGTTTATGGTGCTACCCAATGGGTGTAGCTAACAGTTCCCTGTTGCACTTGCTTTATTTGACTGACATGGTGCGGAATACATGGATTTGTTAATGAAACATAACAATGTTTTAACAGAAGAATTAACTGTGGAAATTAACCACTTAGGGGTTGGGAGGGTGGCTTAATGGTTACGGTGTTTGTTTTGCAAGCACAAGGTGCAGGGTTTGAGTCTCACAAGGGATAATTGGCTAGGCTTAAAATGGCTCGCAAGGGCAGTTAGCTTAGTATGAACCTATGAACCGATAAGATAATTCAATTACTCATGAACTAGCTTATGAACAGTACAAATACAAACATTGCCATATTTTCAAAAGTATAGATATACAGTTTAAAACCATACAAAGTAGAAAACTAAGGAAATTAGAACATGACAAAAGAGAATATTTAGAATGGAGAGACTACCGGATACTCAAGTATGAGGGAATAAAAACTTTAATTCTTATAACAACACCAACACTTCCGACAAGCAACAAAGGGGTACTTATAGGACTGGCCCAACAAAGAATAATAATGCCAGAGCCATGAGCTCAAGCTCAATGCCAAGAAATGTATAGTTATCCCCTTTGGGGAAAAAACATGTACCTGTGAATTATCACATAGGCGGCAGTACACTAAGCATTGAAAGTGTGATAAGAGACTTAGGGATACAGGTGGACAGTGGTCTCACCTTCGATAACCACATCACCACAACAGTCAGGAAATCCTTCTATGTGGCACACCTCATCACTAAGGGCTTTTCATCCAGAAAAAAAGGAGGTCAGTGTCCCACTGTACTCATTCCTCATTAGACCTATTATGGAATACAACGCCCCATTTGGAATGTACCTCTTAAGACATCTGCAACAACTGGAAAGGCCCCAGAAATACCTCACTAAAAGAATCACAGGCCTAAAGCAGATGCCCTATGCTGACCGCTTAAAAAAAACTCCAGATATAGTCTGTCACATATCGTCTACTCAGAGGCGATCTCTGCTTAACATACAAGGCCATGTCAAACCCAGAACTGTTGGACATGCTATACTTAAAGAAATCCCAATCCCTAGAGCCACATGCTCCAGGGTTCTATACCTTATCATCACAATAAACAAAACATGCTGGAGGGATAAGTTCCTGACCCAGAGACTCACCAGACTCAGGAATAGACTGCCCATACATGTCAAGCAGAACACCTCTTTGGCCCTCTTCAAAAGGAACCTTGATGATTGGATGGGGGAAAGGAAATATACCCCGGGGATCACGTCAGTCACCCTGATAGACAGGGGTCCGGGGAAGTAAATGGTGTGGGAAGAAATAGCCAGGGAATTGTTATGGCTAGGCTTGTATAGGACCTAGGGCCAATAGCCTAGTACCAACCTACGAACCTATGCTAGCAACCTTGACCCTTCAGAATACTCCTCCCCCACTTTGTGGATCAAAAAGAATATGCAAGAAACAACAAGGGAATCAATGGCAGTCATGGATCACATGCCAGCTCAAATGAGCAGACCCAATTGGCAGAACAGAGGATGCAGGAGACAGAACTGACTATAGAGTTAACTTCACATGTTGAAAACAACTGTACAATTACAACTGATAAAGAAGGAGACTTTAAAATTTACAAATTTTCCACATTCCCAATTGATGAAACATGTGGTAACATGTTTGCCAAAGGGAATGTCGAAGAAACTGCTTGAAACCACCATGATGTAATCCAAGTAACATTTATTGTAAAAATAGAACGAGCGCTTTCACACAAACAAGTTGTGCTTCATCAGGTTACAATCATATGAAGAAATCCATTCACTTTTATAGAAATCCTTTGTCATAATTAACAAATTAATCAAACTAATTAAGATCAATTAGCAAACTGTAGGCTCGTTAACAATAATAAAGATTCAAGTTGAATAAAAAGTAAAAAGTAACAATGCTATTTTCAACCATCTAGCATTATATAAAACCAACATGTAAAATCTATTAAATATTTATTTTAAAACACAACATTGGACCTTTTCCTTTCTATAAATATCATATTAATTAATAAAATGCATAAAGTTGTTCAAACACCGGCATCCCGCCTCCGTAAATCAATTCAGGAAGCCATGCCCATATTTAGAAAGGGAAGCAAACCAAAGTATAACTTCACTAGAATTTGTAATTGACAATCCTAGTTTGTTTTTTAAAAAAGATAAGTTTCCATCACATATTTTTACTTTCTGATGCATGAATGTTTATTTCCAAAATAGTTAAATCAGTTAACCTTTTACGTAGTCTCAAGAATTACTATAAGAGACCATATCATTCCGACATATTCATATATTAACTTAAGGCATTCTACAGACAGTATTCGTTGTTGAAGCAAGCCTATAGTCAAATAGGATAGTGTTTATATCATAGTAGATAATACTCCCGGGAAAAAGGAAGTGTCATATGTAGCAGCTAACCAAGCAATATGCTTAACGCAGCCAAATGCTGCCATACTCGCCATGGCAAAAAATTATATAGTCACAAAATCCATGACTATAAATAAATTCTAGCATTAAATAATCAAGGCACAACCAGTATCCAAAAGTATATATACGCCTTAAGGAACGCATAAATAGGTCCTGATATATAGTCCCATTTAGATGAAATCTAAAGCCATGGATGGGAGCAGATACTACAAACAAAGGAACGTGATGCGCAATATAAAACCCCGCTCAATAAACATAGGAGTAGGATTAGCATTCAGCTATAATATAGTCTCAATGACTAGTGTTAAATACTGAACTGTAAGATAGCGTTAACTTTAAATTTAATATAAATGAATATAATCAATTCAAACCTCATAACAAAGAGTTCACAGACTCTGTAGAGTCTAACAAAGAATAAGAAATATCTAATCACATTTATCAAAATTAATATAAATATAAAAATAATAATTACTGACAACAAAACAGTTTGTAATTACAATACTAAAATAAATCTATGTCAACGATATTTAAAAATAAAAGTATATAATTTATAGATTTTTTATATAATAGAGATGGCAAGATACATCAAATTTACCAAGATCTTTTTTATTGTTAACTCGGACCTATTAGGGCTGGTCGAAGGTTAACTATAGAATTGAGACCTGGCGATAAGTGGGCTCTAAGTCTCAATATCCATCTTAGCTCAAAGCCCTCCAGAGTATTTAGGTTATCACCTTCCCTTCTGTTGGAATTCACCACCTGTAGGACCTGGAACACAAAACTGTGTTGTGGATAAGTACTACAATGTAAAGCTAAGGCATTACTAACATTACATTTTCTGATATTATATACATGATCATAAATTCGATCTCTTAATCTCCTTGAGGTTAAGCCCACATAGTAGGCATCACAAAGGGTACAGGTGGCAAGGTATATCACATTTCTAGTATTGCAATCCGCATAGTGCATTGGTAGTATGTTCCTTGTCATGTCTGGAGGTGTAAAACCATTATTTCTAGATATGTAATTGCAATAGGAACATTTAGTGCATGGGAAGGTGCCTGTTTTTATCAAGGATCTGATATCAGTGGATGTATTAGTTAATTTCTCCTTGCATAACAGTCTCTTTAAATTCATGCAATTCATGTATCTAAAGTTCGGTTTATTACTCACAACTTCTAAAATAGATGTGTCTGACAATAAAATTTTCCAATTTCCCCTGATTATATTAGTCAGATGCTGTATATCATTGGTGTATTTGATGTCATAGGACACAATGTTAGACATCTTCCTAGTGAAATTATCATACAGAGTAGGCTTTTTTGTATAGAACCTAGTACTATTGGATAATGGTTCATTTATTTCATTAGTCATTTTAATAGGATAACCCCTTTCCACAAAGAGTTTCCTTTGAGTATCCATTATGTGTAGTGAATCAAGTCTATCACTGCAGATTCTATCAATTCTCCCCATTTGATTTCTTATAATATTTGGAAAAACATACCGTGGATGTAGGCTATCATAGTGGAGGATCCCATTCCTCCAACAGGGTTTCCTATAGAGTGTTGTAGATAGTCTACATGGATTATCCTTTTTGATAGTAATATCTAAGAAATTTACATAGTGATGGGAAAAATCATAACTAAACTTAAAAAACGGGGTAACACTATTCATATGGTCAATAAAAGAAATAAGGCCTTCTATATCGCTATTCCATATAATCAGTATATCGTCTACAAAACGTCTGTATAATATGACGTTTGCAAACCTCAAATCATTAAATATGTATTCCTTTTCCCATTCCAGTACGACAAGGTTGGCATATGCATTAGCACAGGGGGTTCCCATGGCAACCCCCCATGTTTGTGCATATGCCACGTTGTCGTAGAGGAAAACATTATTTTTCAAGACCAAGTCCAAAAGACAACACAAATTCATAACATCACCATTAGGAACCTTAAGTTGTGTCATGTGACTTCTTATTGCATCTAAACCATACTCATGGGGGATCTTTGTAAATAAACTTTCAATATCTAAAGTCACCAGTATGGTGTTATTCGTTATTTCCTTGGTTAGTGTATCTGACTTCAGGTCATCCAAAAGTTTGTATGAGTCCAAGAGAATTGTAGGGACCTGCTTTACAAAGGCTCCTAGTTTGTCCTGTATATAGAGTGATGCATTATACGTGACCCAATGGTCACCTGATACTATAGGTCTCAGTGGTGGTGGATATATCTGTTTATGTAGTTTGGGAAGGCCCTTGATGATGGGGATGAGGGGAAGCTCTACTAATAAGAAATCATAAAGAGGTTTTTCAATAGACCTAGTCATAAGCATATCGTAAAGGGTATCATGGACATATCGCGTTAATGAAACTATGTGTGATTTCTCAATCCTTTTATATGCAGTATCACTATCTAGCATATGGAGCATTAGGTCATTATAAAAAGTTGCATCCATAGCCACTATCCCCCCTCCTTTGTCTGCTGGCTTAAATATTATTTGGGGGTCATTGCACATCATTTTCAACTCAGACATTTCCTCATTATTAAGATTTATAAAGATATTCTTTTTCAGTTGACTTTCATAATATAGATAAAAATCACGCTCACATGTTTTCAAAAAACAATCTACTATTGGTGTCATGGGTGGTATAAAAGTACTTTTCTTTCTACAGGCGAACCTAGTATTGTTGTCAGAGGTGTTAATGGAATCAGATATACTGTTCTTAAACATTAACTTCAAAGATAGTTTCCTGCAAAATTTGCGTAGACCTATAAGGGTGTCAGAAATATTACTATGTTGGGAGGGTATAAAAGATAAACCCTTATTCAGAACATTCATGGCATTGTATGAAAATGTCCTGGATGATAAGTTAAAAAATAAACAATTTAAATCAGCATTTTCCAGTTCTTTTACAGTGCATCTCATGTCATTTGATAGAAAATTCAGATCTTCGCTCTTCTTCTCTGCTCCTTTGTGTCCCCTGACAGTTTCCTTTTCCCCCTCCCCCGGCTGTTGGATCGGGCTCGCAAAAGGGCTAACTTTTGTCCCTAGTAGAAGATTAGAAGGGCTGATATAGCAAACATGCTTATAGACTTGAAATTATGTATATGGAAACTAAACTTTAATCTAGTGTTCGATAACCTGTCAGAAGCAATGTCGGCACTAAGAGTCTCTAGCACATATAACCTCCTAATAAACCAAACACTGCAATTGTACAAGAAAATATGTGAACTAGACATGAGGAACATGTTAAATGAATTTCCAAACAATTTTAATAATGTGACAAAGGAAGAGACTACTAAACTAGATGAAATAAAAAAAGCAAATATAAGAATAATGAAACCAGACAAAGGGGTGGGTTTGTCCTGATGGAGAAAATTGAATACACTGATAGAATGAACAAAATACTTACTGATGTAACATATGGAAAACCTAAATTAGTTAAACATTGCCTACAGAAATATCAAGGGACAACTAAATTATATATTCATTAAGCAATGTATCAGTATAGATGAATACAATTATTTGAACATGGTAAGCCCCATAATACCAGCTATCTTTGGGATACCAAAAATCCACAAATATATTAACCCCCCCCCCCCTTGTGCCCAATTTTGGATGGTCAAGGATCTATCATGTTCTCTTGTGTGAAATTTTTGGATGATAAACTTAAGCACTTAGTATTTCAAGATTAACATATGTGCAAAGATTCATGGGATTTTTTGAGCAAAATGAAAAACTCAAATTCTATGAAGGGGACACTTTCCTTACAATTGATGCAAAGGACGTATATATAGTGATATGGGTCTATATTAGAACACTGAACATCTGAAATGTCGGGTGTTCTAATATCGACCCATTTTCAGCAAACGCTGAAAATATCAAAGTAACAGGAAATCGAATTCTTTCCTAGGGAAAGAATTTGGTTGTCCATTTCTGTTGCTTTGGTATTTTCAGCACTCTTGTGGAAAGTTACGGGTCGGGTTCAGGTAAGTGTGAGATTGTGTGGATGTGTGGGTTAGGGTTGGTTAGGTGAGTTAGGGTTAGGGCGCGGGTCAGGTAAGTGTGCGATTGTGTGGACATGTGGGTTAGGGCAGGTTAGGTGAGTTAGGGTTAGGGCACGTGTGAGGTGACTGTGCGATAGTGACAGACTTTAGGGTTAGGGTTTGGATTAAGGTAAGTGGATAGTTAGTGGTGTTTGTATAGTTTAGTGTATGGTTAGGTGTTAGAGTTTAGGTGTATGTGTGTGGATTGCTGTTTGTTTGGTGTGCTTGTGTTGTGTGTATGTGTTTTGGAACAGCAAATTTTTTCCCTAGGAAAAAATTTGCTGTTCCGAATGTTCAATGTTTTTTTTCAATTGCTAGGGTTCTATATTAGAACACTCGACATTTTGAATGTTCGGTGTTCTAATATAGACCCCAGTGATACCCAACAATAGGAGAATACAGTGGTTCCCTGACTACCTTTTAACTAAAAATGTTCTACAAGAAAAGATTAATTTATGCAAAGAACTACTGGTGACAATACTAGAAAACAACTTCATTAATTCTGAGAGTCAGTATTACTTAAAAAACAAAGAGGTGCCAATGGGGTGCTCATGTGGCTCTTTATTGGACAACATTGTAATGATCTAATGGAGAACAAACTTTTTTTTCAACAACAAGGTAATGGAGTCAAACAAATGTTACACTCATTATCTGGATGACATCTTTATTGTTTGGAAAGAAGAAAAATAAAAATATACCTGCCTTTTTGGACTACCTCAACATAACAACTGAATTCCTAAGATTTACACAAACAACAGCATAAAATGAAATAGCCTATGTGACACCAGTGCACTGGCCCAGCAATCAAGGAGCCTCAATCCTCACCACTAAAACCACTCTCCAGATCCCCAATAAGACTCCCCACTGGCACAGCTATAGGGTCCAAATCTCAGGCTAGTGGGGAAGCTAAAACCTACAGCACCTTCTCATTACAACCAGCACTTTGTGTCCCTGCCCAAGTAGCTGACATACTTTGAGATAAGAGTTAAATACAATCACACAGCCACTTCTGGGGAAGGCTGGCACAGGTTCTGCAGCTGTGCCCCTTTTACCCAGAATATACAGTAGCACCACTTGCCACCACCCATTAATATTTATCAGCTACTAAAAGGCCCTTATGAAAGGGTGCCCAATTATACTGTGCAATATTATTATCCAAATGGTAAGTGTGACTGAACAGCAAGGCTTTTAGAGTGGCTTTGTACACTATCACTAAATACATGCAATGTACTCTTAGAGCATAAATTGTCTCTACACAAAACAGCCAGAGATCACAGAGAAATACTTAAAATAATGCAGTAGAAAAGTTTTGACATCAATACAGAAAAGAAACAAATCTATTTTTTCTAGTTCCTAGCTATATCTAAGAGAAAACACAGTTCTAAAATAAGCTTACATATAGACACAGGCAGAGTGCTGGTGAGTTGGATGTTCTCAAGACAAATGCTAAATTTCCTCATTCTTTCTGTCCTTAAATTGATAACACAGTACCACAGATTCATTTCAGATTACATCATTTCTTTGTAGTTCCCAGGCTAACAGAACTCAGAGGTTAATAGCCATTTTGATCTTGGAGCTGGTCAGGAAGCCAGAGCAATAAATGAAATTATAGATGCAAATTCTAGCAATTAACTCTGGTCTCAAGACATTAGTCAGAATTCCTTCATCCAGACATCTCAGCTCCAAGCCCTGAGATCAAAGACAGTCATGAACTGCTTGACTTATCAGCTTTCTTACAGCAGAGTGCACTGTTACATTTTTTTCAGTTCAACATCCAATACAGTATTTTCACATTTAAGAGAACAAGCCTGTGGCTTATATTAATATTTACAAATTATAGAATTATCTACAAAATTCTATATAGCTAGGCTGGCAGCCTTCACCTATCTTCACAGCCTACTTAGATTTACTAATAAAGATTTTGAAAAAAAACATATGCATCACTAATATGTCATAAACCAACCTATTCTGTTGCCTTCCTTCATTTCTCAAGTTCACATCCAAAAACACAAAAGAAAGCCATAATAAAATGACAGTTGTGAGGGCAGCACGGATGACTACAAAGGAGGACGTCTTTCTAGATGAATGTTTCTTACTCAAAGAAATGTTTAAAAGACATGGCTACCCTGACCAATTTATCAATGAGTTACTGTACAAAGTGATTAACAAACATGAAAGAAAGGGCTTTGTCCCAATTTTGGATCAGAGGTCTGAAATAACAGTATCAGAACTGAACACCATACCCATCTCTACAAATACAAATTCAGTGAAACAACTTGGGAATAGTTTCAAACATGCCTTTATTACCATGTACACAGTCAATAGCAACTTTATTAAGGATATTTTGAACAAAAAACTGACTATTGGTATTAGAAGGGTGACTAATCAAAAACTAGGACAGAAAACTATTGTTAGATACAGAAAAGGAGCTATAAAGAGCATATTAGAAGCAACAAACAACAAAATAGCCTCCCAAAAAACTTGCAACATAAAAAATTGGAACATCTTTCAAAATCAAGTCAGAAACTATCAAAATAAAAGGAAAATACAATTGTAAAACCAATGGTGTGGTCTACATGGCCCTTTGCCAATCTTGCCCTGGGTTTTACATAGGGAAAACCAGATGTAAACTGAAAGAGCACATATATGAATATACTTATGACATCAGAAAAATAAAGGAAACAAATGTACTTCACAAACATGTTAAAAATAACACAGGACATTAATTCAAGTTTACTATTATAGAAAAAGTCAGTCCTAATGTGAGATGAAGTCCTTGGTCACTGCACCTGGAAAAGCAAACACTGTATAGCCAGCTTAAATTTAATGGCAGTGTATGGCCAGGACTGAATGATTACATTTCTATATAGTCCCAGTACTTAAACTAAAGGCTCTGATGAGGTGAAAAAGTTTAAAAGTTGTGAGTGTTTTAGGAAATTTAACTACTTATTCTTTGAATGGGAATTGTTGAAAGCTAAACAGTAATTCAGCATCAGCATTTCTCATAGACACTTGTAAAATAATTTTATTAATTTACTTCTAATTTGTATTTGCTACATATTTTTTCACATATTTTATTTATTTATTATTTTTTCAGTATTTACTCACTGGTTATACTATATATATATATATATATATATATATATATATATATATATATATATATATATTGAAGAAAATTAAATGAAGGCACTACATTCAAACAACAAACTGAGCATGTGATTGGATCACAGAGGAGGCTTGGCAAACACATGACCATTACTTCCTTATCTAAAGAACTGTTTGTGTATCATGCTTTATCTGAAGAAGTTAATAGTCCATTAATGAACAAAACAGGTCTGCCAAAGCCTCATAATGACCAGCATGATTCTCCACCTGACTAATTGATAACAGTGGAGGCTGCATACTGAACCTCTGGCAATTTTCAGTGCTAAAATGTTGGAAAAGGTAGTATTAAATTCTATTTCTTTTATTAAGGAATTGCTTGACCTTATACATAATATCAAAGATATGGTTGTTAATTTACCTAATCTCCTAGTCACTGTTAATGCAAGGTCTTTATATTCTGTGATCCCAAATCATACGATTGAAATGACTCCTAAGGAATTATTTGAAGTTACCATTTGGCAAGTAATAAGATTAGACTGGTTATTAAGATTTTGGATGTTATCATGAGTTACAACCTCATACTGTTTGAGAATTAATTTTATAGGCAGGGTTTAGGAGTGGCAATGGGGTAGCAATGACTGACAGATGTACAAATTAAGTGATAAGCCAATGGGAGAAAGAACATGCTCTGAAGTTAGTCTTTAGGAGTGATTTGGTGATGTATAGAGTTATTTTATTGGCAACATATTTATCATATGGTGGGGTTTTGAAATTCCTTTTAAAATCATTGTTTTTAAATAATACAAGTAAATTATTAAAAATTTAGTTTGAAGTTTAATGGCATAATAAATTATGTTTTGAATTTACAGGTTTATAAGGAAGAAAATAGCTTGAAAACAAGTAGAAAGTTCAAAGCAAAACATACTTGAATTACAATAGCATGCATTCTTATAGTTTTAAAGAAAATATATTAAGAATCATTTGGTTCGAGCCAGTTTGCTTACAGAAAATGAAACATATTTGAAAATTGAGGTTAGTGTATCTAACCATGCAATTAAATATATATGCAGGTGATGAGTGTCAAAGAAAATATGGCTACTTTACAGAAACTCTATTCTCATAATAGTGCAATAAAAAAAGGTTTACTATCATATGTATATCTGCTTTAATTCTGAAATGCAGTATTGCAAGCCTTTTTCCCCATACTGGCATAATGTCGAAGTACTGTTGAGAGAAAATTGTAATGATGAGTGCAATTACCTTTGGTTATGTGTGATTAACATTGTTAATTCTGACACTGTCATACTAAAATGTATATGTTTTAATTAATAAATGGATGTGAGATAAATGTTTGTGTAGTGAAATGCACAGAGCATTTAAAGTAGTGGCTTACTGATCCAGGATGCAAAGACTTGCAGTACTTGTACTAGTCACATCCTTTAGTATTCATAACATTCGCTTATATCTGGATAATCATGCCATGCTTACTGACATAGACTTATACAACAGAGGCGGGAAGTTCAAATGCTTAAAGTGAAGTGAGCATTAAGATGTCAGTGTAAGAAGCATAGCAGATTACTAAAGATTCAAAGGTATACTAAAATTTACTTTTGTTGTAATGCTGCAAACGTTTGAGTGATGTCACATCAGCAAGTGTTAACCAGTGAGTGTGGGTCACCAGGAAGTATAGGTTTTATTTACACTGTAGTTCTTTCTCAAAAAAAAAAGAAATGTATACTTATTCTAGATGGGTATCACTACTACCTAGAAAAGCAATCCAGTGAAAAGAAGTACTGTTGTTGTGCAAAAAAATGGTATAGCAGGCAAATATCAGTGTGTCATATTGAATGCAATGTACTTAAGGTGAACACTTAAAGAAAAGTATGGGCATTCATCATGATAAGGATGCAGTTGCAAAATAGTTTGTGGTAGCTAGTGAGTCTAATAAAGGAAAGTAGTAGTAATGATGATCCCTGTAAAATTGTTTCTGAAGTTGTAGCTACCACTTCTATGGCTGCCACAACACAACTTTCTAATGTAAAAGCTTTTAAGCAATGTGTTCAAAGAATTAGAAAGCTGATGCATCAGTACAGTACAACTACATTGAATAACATGGATGACTTGCAGGAAAGTCATCTTCCACTCAAATATTCAATAGTTATGCTTAAGCATTACAATGAGAATATGTCTGTAAGAAAAGTGTGTTGCTCACCACTTCTGTAAATATTCACAATCTGTGAAAATCACAATGTATACTAGTAAATGGCACGTTTTCTTGACAGACACAGATAAACAAGTGTACACATTACATGGTGTTTTAGGGGAAGCCCTGTGAAGCAGGGTCATGCCACCTGTTTATGCCCTTCTAACTTTAAAACATGAGACCACCTACAATGCTTTCTAGAATGGTTTGCATGATATGTGCAATACCCTTTCTGAAGCTTTGTGTCCACAAGTGGTTGTCAATAATTTTAAGAAAGAATACATGAATAGCATTAGGCAAAATTTACCCAGACCATTAGCAAAATGCAGCTGGTTTCATTTTTGTCACAAAATCTGGTGGCAGATACAGAAATTGCCTTTAGCACTTCTTTTTGGCAATCACCAATTTTGCATTACTGTGCACAAACAACTACCTGTTTTAGCATTTGTCCCACCAGATAATGGCAAGAAAGAATTGATTTTTATAAATAAAAACAAGCCTGAAGAAGGCATCACACTGTGTGATTTCTTTGACAACAACTACATTAATGGAAGGCCCCATACATATGGAGCTCATAATCCTACACAACACAACCTTACACTTCTGTTTAATATTAGATTTTGAAATCACTAAGATATTTGGACTTTAGTCTTTTTCAGGACACAAAATGCAGTTGAGTAGAGGCATCACCAACTATGCACTCTGCTAGGAAGAAGATTTATAAACACTGCAGACCTTCTAAGGAGTATTCGTTTGGAACAGAATCACATGAGTGATGATTGCCATAGAACTATTTCCAGCATGAGTTCTTCAGCAAAGAGGAAGAGACTATTAAATAAAGAATGCAACTTTATTAGAGCATTTGAATAAAAGGATGACTTCACACCATGAGGATGAAATGAGGCTGTTTCACATCACTGCTCATTCTTATTAATATGTACATGATTTTCTATTGAGCACATAACATCGCACTCTAGTAACATATTTGTACTTCATCAATAACGTATTAACACTAAGGGCACTATGGGAACCTTGAAATACATTCAGTACCTTCTCAAGCACTACGAATAACTTTGAAAATGAAAAAAAAGCTGAACGAAAGAAAATTAATTTTCAAATGTAGCATCAAATAGTTATAATGGAGTTAAAGAAATATAACATTGCGGTGCATGATGACTTGTGAATTCATCACTTGAAACTGCATTTTAAACTTAAAAATATTTCCACAGTCTCTTCTTCAACATTCCAATGTTGAAAATACGTACTTCAATATTAAAGCAATCGCACATATGAGAGCAAACCTTAAAAAGATAAGATAACGGTTAGCTCTGATTCCATACTTTGCTGTGTTATGAGAAGACAATTAAATATATTATTAGCAGAAACTGTAAAGTATTGCAAGATTTCCCAAAGACAACCTTAAATGTAGACTGTACACCAAAGTTTGTAAGCAAAAGGGACAAATTTTAAAGATTTTGTTTTCAGAAATGAATCTATTATTAACAAATTAAAAAAAGTTAATGCTTTTCAATGGGAGCATTGCAATCAATGCAAATCCATTTATTATGGAAAAGCATATATAATAATTAAATGTTTCAAAATGAAAGTACATACTTACGTTACGTGTTGAAGTATCTATTTTATATAGTTATATGTACTACCTGCAATGGATTTTATATAGGTAAAATATCTAGGGAGTTGCAGAAGATAATATGCGAGCATGTGCATTCAATTGATACAAAAGCTACAGCAAATACTTTGCATAGACATTCTGTAACACAGAGCACATATATAGGATGTAAGTTTACTGTGACTCGTTATGTTATTTATTTTGTTGAAAGATTTGATTTCCTAAGAAAAATTGGAATGGCATAAATACCGTTATGAAATCAAATCGAATGTATGCAATGATGCAAGACTAAATTATAAGGAACATTTTTAAGGTGCTCCTCAAAAAGAGGGACTTGAAGCATTAGCAGTATTTGTATTGGTTTATTAATGACGTGATTTTTCTATGTATTATTCAAAGTTAAAAATTAAACAGAATTAGATTTTATTTTTTTAACTGTGTATTTTGAATTGTGTTTAAATGTTTGTCATGTAAAGTAAGTTGTTTGTCATCACATGATCAATAGCATAATTTGAATGGCTATTTAAACCATGCTTGCATGCAGTTTTTCATTCAGATAAACCCCAGGATTTGATAAACTATGTGTAGGCTCTGTCTAGAGCCTACACGGAGTGTACCCATGTACACAGCTACGGTTCCCCCTCGGCAGCATATTAATCATGGTGCACTGTAGAGGGAGAGCATAGTAACAGGGATATTGAATCCATGTAAGCAGAAGTGTAGATGCTATCCCATACTTTTGGATTGTCCGGGGAATTCCTGGTCAGAGGTCACGTACAGGGTGAGACTCCCTGTAATGTACCTGGTACTGTTGAAATGTGTTGTGCGTTAATATTTTGTGTTTTAATTTTTTTTTTAATTTTTAATGTCCGTTTGCATGGTGCAGCGTGGAGCACAGCAGTGCCAGTCTGTACTTAGATATATACAATTGACACCTGCTAGACATCTAAAAATAGAAAATGGATGTAATTAATTATTTTTTTTTATTTCTAATGTCTGTTTGTGTAGCGTGGCATGGAGTGCAGCAGAGCTAAGCCATGCTACACATACACTATTGAAACCTGCTAGACATCTAAAAATAGAAGCCGGTTGTAATGAATTATTTATGTCTGGTTTTGTTTACGCCCATTTGTGCAGCGTGGCACAGTGCTTGGCAATGCTAACAGGTGGCTTAGTAGTATATGTGAAGTTATAGCAGTTTACATGCTATCCAAGTAACTAATTGGGTAGAGGCATGGCCCAAAGCTTAGTAGGTCCTGTGTTCGAGTCCCTAGCACTCATACCATTTTTTTAATGTAAAGTAATTTTTTGTGTAACTTAAAAACAAAATTGTCACATTGACAAGAGATGTGCAGTGCTAAACATTGCTTAAACATAGTTAACAACTCCTCTGCCCATTGCTAAACTTCACTAAAACATGGTTGTGTGAGTTTATGCAATGCTATGTGGGTTTCCACAATGCTAAGCAATGCAGCGCTTTTTTGAATGTTGAAGTATGGCATGTAAGGGTGGAAAAACAGCCTATATTAAGGCCAATAGGAGGGACATCTGCACCATTTGTTGTAGTCTGTCTAACTGTTGGTATGCCAGCCAGTGTTGAAGAGGGTGCATACTTTTGGGTGCCGACATGGGGGTGTGTTGAAGTCCATGGTTTTTGTTGGGCTCCTTGTACACAACTATGAACATAGGCTGTTGCAGGGCAGTTACTAAGGCTCAAAATGTAAGGCTGAGGCCTGGGATTGTTTTGTTACTGGTATCTCCCACACTGGTGAGCATGTGTCTTCACCACTATGATGACCTGAAGTGTAGAAAGAGGGGAACTTTGGACACCTGGGTACAAGAGGCCAAGGATGGGCACTACTTTACTAAAATAAAAGCTGAATCTGTGCAAAACTGGTATGCATAATGGTGCGCTTGTCTTCCAACAGCTGTAGCTGAGAGGTCTCACGACATGCAGTCCCATGCCGAGTGCCTGGCTAGGATACGTTGTGAGTATGGTAAGTACAGATACATTATAACTGTAATGCAAAAAAGAATAAACAATAAAAACTGTAGTGCAATAAAGAATAAACAGTAAAAACTGTAGTACAATAAAGAATAAACAATAAAAACTGTAGTGCAATAACCAATGAAGAATACCAGTAACAGTAATTAATAAGGTGTAAAGCAGAATTGTGGTGTCATAACATAATTTCAATAGAGCTGTTTGCATTGCATGTCTATTGTAATGTTGCTGCAGTCAACTCTAAAACTGTAATAACTGTATTATGCAAAACTAATTGCTTGAAAAATGTATTGCACAAACCACAGTACAGTCCAAGGCTGTCTCCAGGCCATTTCAGTCACATAATGCTCTCTTTTCCTCCCACTCATGGAACACAAAGTATAAGGATGAGGGAGCCCACTTTATGGCAGATATCATGTGCATACTTCACAGACATTTAACAGCAATACCAATAAAGTTTAAAACAAGATTGTAGTTTCATAACAAAATGTGTCTAAATGCATGCAGTAGGGCTGTATTCATGCATGTCTGTTCTAAGTTGTGCCAGTTAATTGTTACATTATTTGCAGATGTCCCCTGCAGTCACAGCTTTTGGGTTCTACTCCCATGCCTGCCAACTAACACGTTGGCTGTCTAGTCTACTTAATGTACACAAACATACCTCTTAACTGTCACAATTTTTCATCATGTGCTGTAGGTGGATTAGACACTCTAAATTGGCCCTAGGCATGAGTGTGTGCATGTGTGTGCCTTCTGTGGAAGGTTGGGCACCGGGCTGGCAACTCAACACCGTAAAACTCCACTGCCAATCATGAGCGGACAGGTGATCCACTGTGGTGACCCCTAACCAGGAAAGGCCAAAAGAAGAAGATTATTATGATTTAATATTAATATATTTTGTTAAACTGACTGTATCCTGTCAAACTAATTTATTATTGTTATTTACTATTATGATTTAATATTAATATATTTTGTTAAACTAATTATTTTGTTGCCCTTATGGGTTATTTTATACTGGCTTGCTGTTAACATACTTACTGTTATGTTATTTAATGCTGTGTTCTACATAATTTACCTTAATTTGTATTTGGATCAATCAATATTATGTTCCATTATGCTAATACTAACATTGGTTTAATTATTACTAACCTTAACTTATTGTTAGAACTCATTTACTACAGTGCATCAAAGTAGGCCAGTTCCTGGTGATCTGCCTACCTTGCCTCCTCAAGCAGTGGGACCGGGCCCCGGCATGTCTGGGAGCCAGACCAGTGGTGCCCACCCTGCTGACCCTGAACTACCTATGGCATTGGGTAATTCCACCCCATGGGACAGTGCCATGCCCTACTCTGGGAGCAGTGGTGGAGGGGGAGTTGTCATCTATGATGAATTGCTGGTTTTGGTGCACAAGATAGTGTATCTGGGGTTTAGAAGATGCCTGCACCAGATAGAGAGCATGCTGACCTCCCTGGCAGGCAGGATCACCCCAGAGCCCAGCCTCCACCACTGCCTCCCCAGGCAGTGATGGAGCAGTGCCAACAATACCATTGGTAGGGATAAAAGCCATGCTGCTACCTTGTCGAGGCACATGGGACTGCGATTCTACAACCCCCTCCCCATCCCAGGTGTTCACCCCCTCTTGTGTCACACACCACTCCTGTCTGCTGTCTTGTCTGTCTGCAAAAGCTTCCTCACTGACTAAACTTACCTCCCCCATACATACCTATGTCCCTTCCCCAATATTTTACTCTCACCTTTAAAAAAATGGACACCTGTTCCAAAAAATATAATTCCATACCTAACTCTCCATTTTACACACGTCTTGAAACTCACAGCAGATGCTATTGCTATCCCAATCTCCACTCTCACAAAAAGATCAATTGTTAAAACTATGTGCCCAAACTCTGGAAAATATCCTATATTACACCCATGCATAAAGGCAGGATCTCCACTAAACTTAATAACTACAGACACATTGCTTTACTCTCCCCCCTGGCCAAAATCCTTGAAAAATGCATCCATACCCAGGTGCTAAAATATCTCCTAGAGAGCAACATCCTGTCACCTACTCAACATGGTTTCAGACCTGCCCATAGAACCACTACAGCTCTCCTCTGCTTCACAGACACAGTAAACCATCTCAAAAATGATGGCCTGCAGGTGTCAACTCTTTTTTTTGATATGTCCAAAGCATTTGACTCAGTCTTGCACCAAATCCTGCTAAACAAACTAAACCCATATCACCTATCAAATTCCACTCTTACCTGGTTCCAAAGCTACTTAATTGACAGCTACCAAGTTGTGAAATGGTAAAATTCACTCTCCTCAGTTGCTATTAACTATAGGAGTCCCACAGGGTACTATCATAGGACCACTACTATTCACAGTCTTCACAAATGACCTTCATACCTCCACACGGCATGCATCTATCATTCAGTATGCAGATGATACTACCTTAATCTGTGCTGCAAAAAACATTCCCACCCTCCTGCCAAGAACTCATCTAGCATTCTCTTTTATTGAAAACTACCTTATCAAAGCCCAACTTATTCTCAATCCAAGGAAAACTCAGAATATGATTATAACCAGTTCTAACAAAAACACTGATAATAGTCAGTTCACTATCCACTCCACAAATGCTACTCCAATCACTCTAGTGGCACAGGCTAAGCTATTGGGAATAACCATAGATTCTCACCTAAAATTCGATAGTCATCTCAAGTTAACTATTAAAAAAGTACATGCCAAACTGGGATCACTCTACCGTATCAAACCATTTCTTACCAACAATGCAGGATAAGCCATTGCTCAATCCCAACATCTATCCACCCTACTCTATGCATGTCCCATTCTGACTAATCTCAACAGAACTGAACTAAGGAAAATGGAAGCCTGCTATAACAAAATTGCCCGCTTTGCTGCAAATTGCTCATATAGAACTCATCACTGCACTGCTTTAAGACAACTCCACTGGTTTGAACTGCCCAACCTCCTAGCCTACAATCAGCTCTGCCTCTGCCATTCTATTACCTCCCCAATAGGTGTCCTGCCCTCATAAACCTAGTACAACATCACTCATCCAAAAGGCCTCTTAGATCATCAAGCAAACTACTACTAAAAGTCACCAACAGCTACAATAGCTTTGGAGATGCACTATATAGTAGTTCAGTGGCTAAAAAATGGAACTCTCTCCCCACTAGCATACAAAAAAGACCTCATCAGGCAACATCTCAAGCAAAGTTGGCAGTGCCATGATTGCTCCCCAGGCTAGTGAAAGCAGATAACATATACATACTAAATCTAGAGCATTTGATAATAGTTTTTAATCTTACTCACAAACACTGGCTAATCTACAATGTATGTACTGTACCTGTGTACTATGTATGCATTCTAACTATGTTCCAAATTTCAGCTGTACACTACAAATCTATTAATTACCTTTATTTTTAAATTAATATTTTCTTGTTTATCTCTCCACTGTAACTGTTGATGTGCTGCATACCACTGTAAAAACATGTCTATTGTAATTTGTGTGTATGCTGATCATGTCTGAATATCTAAATGTATCTGTAATTTTTCTAGGTGGAGCTTTTCTCCCTGGGCCTCTGCTGAAAAAGGGCCTTTTCAGCTCGGCCAGACACCCCCAGTTAACAAATGTAAAATAAAAATAAAAAAAAATTTCCACTAGACACACGTAATTCGGTCCAGTTGGCCTGACAACGCAGCTATGTTGTCCTCACCCCTCTCTCTCTGGGGTAAGGTTCCAAATTAATCTACAAATTCTGTCAAAGTGCACAGTTGTTGCTGTACAAGAAATGGATAGCTATGGTTCTTTCCAAACCCCTTCTTGCACTTATCCTTTCACTATGTCCCCTCCCCCGCTTGCACCCCATTTCACCACTTTCCTATCTCCCCATTCTTCTTTTCTTTAAAGATTTGGTGAGTGTCACTGCGTGATGCACCACACTGCACAGCATTGCTAAGCTCAGCTAAATGGATCTATATTGATATATGTGTTTTAAATGATAATAAAGACATACAAAATAAACACCTGTCCCCTATTTCCAACCCAAGATCATCTGACCTGAAGACCACTGCATTAACGTGCCACACCACACAGCTGTTAATTAAAGCAGGTGGTTTAAGGAAAATATAATAACTGCAAGTTACAGCCATTAAGTGAGTTTAAGCATAGCTGCACATCATACTACGTCGCACAAACTTGCTGAAAGAGTCATGGAAAAATAGGAGTGTAACTTGGAGTCTGGTGCAAGAGTACACCAGTAGAAAGCCAGACACAGAATAATGGATGTAAAGGAGTTCTCTAATAGCAGGTAAATGTGCAAGTTTATCGGTAACATTTAAACATACATTAGCTAAAACATTAATGGAACATACATGTTCATCTGGGACTCTGGTGGAGAAATACATCCATATAAAGCCATTGGCATAAGGATGTATGTAAAAAAGTATGCCACAGCCTGATTGTGTGCACTTATTTCTTGACAAATACACCTGCTATAACAGTGACTTAGTAGCTCAGTCTTTTAAATGCTGTGCAGTTGCTAATTTTTGCCACACACAGTCCTAGGTTCAAATCTAGTGGTGTGTAGCATTTAAATTACATTATTGTGAAGCAAGGAATTAATGACTGAGTCATGCACTCTTTATCCACACAGTGCATTCCAAATCAAATGCCTTCATTTCACTGAAGGAAGTCACAGGCCTGCAGATAGGAACACACTTTGCATATCCCTATAGCAACACTATAAATGCATAAAATGTCAAGGCATGCATTAATATGCATTAACAGAGGATTTGCACCCAGGTAAAGCAAATGAGGCCCACTAATATCAGAGTGCACCACACAACCTTTCATAATCACATTATAGATCAGTACAGCTGCACAACTAACATACATATGAAGCCCCTGCTAGTAACAAGGACTGCCAGCATACACATTCCAAATGAGCACCAGACTGTAACACATGGCCTGAGAGTTGCCCAAATGGTTGACTTTATGTTTTATATACATATATATATATATATATATATATATATATATATATATATATATATATATCCCCTGTGTTGCTCAATGACACAACAAACATGTTGGCTAGTACTCTGTTAGTGATACCATTGCCTAACATACTTAGCTTAAACGCATGCCTAATTTGAGTGGAACAGATACCCTCACTCTGGCTCTGCCGCTACAACAAGGTTGACACATCTCCCACAGTTACTCTTACAGCTTGTTGCCCTCCAAAGTGTTCACACTCTGTGCCTACGCCTCTTGTCTGAATCAGCAGCTGCATCCTGTAGCACACACAACTGTATGTAAAAGTAGCTGCTACAGACCTGCTCTCTGTGATGATGTAGTCTGTTCACCGCAGTAATGTCCTTCACAACATATCAAAAAGGGCTTCTAGTATACATGAAAGCCTTATATCTTGTTCAGTGATTGCATGTCATTGGCTGATGATACTGCAACACAGCTGTGTTGGCTGTAGTTAGCATTTCAGAACCACAGATTGGCTAAGAGGCAATCACCTGGTAACAAGAAGCATGTTAAAAAGGCAAACAGCTGGCTATGGGGAGCCAGTCTGTATGACACTTTCTTCACACAGTAAATGCATTGCCAAAAACTTTATATATCTGCACATATCAACAGAGGAGTATTGCACTCCATCAGGTATGTAACCTTTTTGTTTGTAACACTATGCATATGTGTGACTATACTTAGGGGGAATGGGGTGTACAGCATTAAGTTTTTCTTAGAACTGTGATAATGACATGTCATTTATCTCCACATTTGTTACACCTACAGAGGATGTACAAAATATCAAGGGTGGAATGTTTTTTGACAATATGGCACACTGGTCTCGTGAGACTGTCCCTTTATAGTGGTTGGAATAGCACACTGCTATTTGTTTGGCATTGTTGCTTTGACGTATTATTGGGGGAGGGTTTACCCCTAGGGGGACACACTACAATTGACTCCAGTGTTGGGTGTATGGTCATACAGCAGTATGTGTCATGGCACACATGGGAATAGCTGACTATTACTAGTATCAAAGTTGTATCCACATACTTAGTATGTTTGCATGTTGTGGAATATGATCAGTCAGTGGATAGTGCCAGCAATTATGTTCTTGTTGCATCTCTACATTATGCACTTCCATGTATGTGATCCTGACATGTGTTCCCATTTTGTTGTCTTTCAGAAAATATGTATCCCAGATGCTGTGCCCCTTTCACGGATGCTGAGAATGATATAATACTGGTAGGCCTCCATCAACACCAGGAACTCCTACTGTCCAGGGGGAGGCAAAACAGGGGATAGCAGGCAGCATTGTGGGCTGACCATGTCTGTGATGTGAATGCCACAGGTCATCAGAGCAGGACATATGTGTAGGTTCGACACTGTGCAATAGACGTGATTAATGCACCACACAGAACAGCAGCAGATGTAGCCAGGGATCATGGTGTCACCAGTGGAGGGCCTGCATCAGAACAACCACTCTCAGCCACTGAGGAATTCCTGGTAAACCTAGGAACACACAACAGCTGACAGGCATCTATCACACTGCACATCGTGGATGTGGGTGCCACAGTTGCCATGGCAGAGGAGCGTCTAGGTAATCTTAGTTTGATCGGCATTGGAATTCAGTAGAATTCAGTGTGTCAGGGTGTACATACTGGTCTTGGGTGTCAGGTCTTTGTTCTTTGGGGGGTTAACTGCAGTTTGAATCACATGCTCAGATCTTGATCAAAATAACAATTACTACACTAGCTACTGTAGATGTGAGATATATGGACATATTACCTTGTTATAGGGCAACATGCAGTGGTACTTACATTACCTCTCATTAACTTTTCACAGGTCTGTCAGGTATCAGACAAGGTCGTGGTCCTGCTCTTGGTAAGCACAACACTGTTTTGCTACATATGTTGATATTCAGCAATGTATTCCCTAAAGTGTCATCCCAGGCCTGCTGCCTAGATTGCTGTACTGTTGGCATGATTGCCAACTGCACAGATATTTTCTGACTGTACACACGTTAGAGTCATACCTTTGCCTTGTAGCTGTGACCGCACTGATAGATGTGACATTATTGTCAAAACATTACAGATTATTATATGTGTCAACTGTGCAGAGTCTTCACAAATGTCAGCAGTGTACCTCATTGTTGCTGAAGACATTGCTGTGTAAAGAGCATTTATTTACAGGTAACTACAGCTGTTTGTGGGAAAAGTAGTGTCTTCTTGTCTTACTATATGAGGATGGGTTTTAAACAGGTCTGCATTAGTGACAACAGTGTATAGAGCTTTACATATAGTGCAGGTATTAATGTACTGCTTTTCTCTTTATTACCACAGGTGACTGGGGGTGGGGGGTTGGTCTCTGTCCCCTACACAACTGATGTCAGTATCTCTTCTGACTCTGATGATCATGGTGGCCAGAGTGAGGCACAGGTGGGGGATTCAGGGACTGAATTTTTCCCAGAGGCTGACATCCCTGTTTTGCCCTCATTGTCATCCCACACGGTCAGTATGCCTACACATACCCAGTGCCCAGAGGCCACAGATATTGGACAGTCAGAGGGTGGGGACATTGAACAGGGAAGTGTGGCAACTATGGCTCCAGTGAGTGTAGACACTGGCCATAGCCAGAGAGCTGGCAAGGTTCTACACAGGTGGATTGATAGGGGTGCTCGTAGGATGCCTGCTGTCCTTCCATCACCTGTTGCAAGTGTCACATCACAGGTCACTCGGGCTATGTGCCAGGCCATCATGGAGGTGCAGGCAGATTCTGAAAGGTACTCCAGATGGATTTTCAGGGTTATGGATTCAGCACAGTCTGACATCCATGACCGCCTCCACCACATTGGTGACACCTGGGTCTATATTAGTTCACTGAAATTTGATTCAGTGAACACCTAAACATCTACCTCACTTTAGTGAAAATCATTTCAGCTATTCACTGAATTTACAAAGGGCAAGTAAATACTTGCTCTGCAGCACAACAAACCAACATGTAAGTAAATCAAACTCACCCAAATGGGGGACTTTACTCCCCACACCCCCCCCCAACTATATATACCAATTCTGAGATTGCACTACAATGGAGAAAATGCCAAAGTTGAGTAGTTGGCCAACTACTTCTCTCCCTTTGGTAAATTCATCGAATTGCTAAAATGATTTTCACTGAAGTGAAGTTAATGTTCAGGTGTTCACTGAAATCACATTTTGGTGAACTAATATAGACCCGTGACACACTGGATTGGTTCACTGGTGCAGTGGAAAGAAGGTGGTCTGAGACAGATGGCAGAATATCTATCTTGGAATGTACATTGTCTGTGCTGGAACATCTGGTTGGAGGTGAGCGTCAGACTCATGGATGTATGTCAGCAACCCCATCTGATGAGAGCCCTCGTGACCATGCACAATCATGACCCCATAGTGGCAGTACATCTAGCGCTACAGAGGGGAGTGTTCTGTCCACACCAAGATGTGGCAGGCCATGAGCTTATGGTTCTGGGTGTTCCCATGGAGGAAACAATCCCAGCAGACAACAGTCACTGTCAGGTACTAGCACCACTTCTGACCTTGGCCATGGAGGTGCCAGTGCAACTCCTGGCAGAACCATTTCCTGTACTCATGGATGGAAATGGTGAACTGTCAGTTCTACCATGCACAGTTCAAAGCTGTCAAACATACACACATGTAGGGATAGCACTGAGCTTGACTGTGTTCATGCACACACTCACACACCACTGTCAAAGTCAGGTCACCTCCAGACACACACGGCATATTTGCATGGTCCATCTTGCCTGCTTCCCTTCCTGACTCACACACATCCTTTAACCTATTGGGTCAGCCTAGGCCTCCAGCACCCCCACACAACACCGTGTGCAAGTGATGATACCTGTGCCACATCCCTGTCATCCACGTCATGCACAGGGTGACTATATAAATTAATATGTATTTTTGCAATGCAGTGTTGCTTTGTCATGCCACTTGTACTGGTCACTGACAGAGACTTTATGATGACATCTGTAATGAGCAAGCCATATAATTTTGTGTACCTTTTGTTGCATGATGTTGTAATGGCTGTATGCTTATACAATGAAAGGTGTGTCATGGACATGTTTATGTTTCAGTTTTAGGAGTCTATAGAGGACACCTATGGATACACAGCAGCAATAAACCCATAGACACCACAGCACAGGATGTAATCTCAGCACAGATGAAATATGTCTTCAGTAAGGTACAGCACTATAGGTGCATGGCTCCATAGGTTCATATGTGTATAACAGGCTAACAAGGACAATGGCATCATTCAGCCTACTCATGCATCCCTAATCTGTGAAAAGGTCTGATACCCTTGATAAGTGTCACCAGAGTTTCAGGAGCTAACACATGTACAAGCTGTGGTGATGTAGATGGCCCATCTACAAATTTATTGTGCCCATTACAGACATTTGTTCTACACCAGTAATGAATGTCTTATTCTGCATCCCATTGTGTAACTTGCATATGATTTGTGTTACAGCATATGTGTGCTTCATATGCACAAGAGGCCTGTTTCATATAGGGTGTAGTGTCTATGTTACATACCTGTCTCTCTACTATGTACTATTTATATCACAGTGATGGAATAGGTGTGTAAAACAGGTAAGAAATGTGTTAGCCCTGTCTTAGATATGTGGGAGGTACACAGTGGGATTTGACAACTTCGTGTATGGCAGCCTTACACATCCTCTCCAAAGCATATAGGACACAGACTACACATGTACAGTCTTGACACGGACTGCATTGGACATGTTATCTACAATGTGTATTGGTTTACCATGGAGCCTGTGTGGCTGCTACAGTTGTATGATATGCCTGTGTAGTGACATAGCAAAGGTGCCATTGCACTCAATGATAGGTGTCATGAGTGCCAAAGTTGGTATAACAATGACAGTCTGGGATTTGCCATACCTCTGTATAGATTATACAAAATTGAATGGATCCCCCATCTTACCGACCAGTGAAAGTCAAAGGCTACATCGGTCTCTGTGTCCATAACTCCATGAGTAATGGCTCAACTGTGTGCGGTGTGCAGACACTACCATATTTTCAGGGGTGGATGACTTTCCAAAGGATAGTACTGGTCAGTCGTTGGCATTTACTATTTGTCAGTGGCTCTGACAACAACTGAATGTGTGCCTCAGGCCATCCTGGATAACTGTTGGTTCTGTGTGGGATTCAGTGACAGCTCCTAATATGCAATCACCTGCTAATGTAGTCATTTAGAGGTCACTGACAGTGGCTGTGACTGCAGATAAGGGAATGGCTAGAAGGGGTACTCCATTAATGATGTCTGGGGAAATCCACTGTTGACTGGCAACATTGTAGCATAGGTCCCAATGCTATCTTTCCAGAATTATGACTATCAGACACTTGCCTATCCACCAGCTGACATACCACTCTGTAAATAGCCTACACAGTTTTCAGCAAGGCCTGCTGGCCTAATATTATCAAGCATCTTGTCAAGCCATAGTAGGTGGAGTAAGTCATACTCCTCTCTTCCATTGCATAGTGTGACACTCACTAAGGTCCACTGGTTAGATTAGGTAGGCTTGAGCTAGCCTTGAGAAAAACAAATGGTGTGTAGTCCAGTTGTCATTGCTCGTATCCATGCTAACTCCTTTCATGATGTTTTATATCACACGACTCAGAGATCTTGTGATACTGCTTGGCACTACATACTAGTTGTCCTTTTTTCAAGATAAGTATTGCAGTTACTTTCATCATGTTCCAAGAAGAGAGTCATCCAAGGTGTCTGTACAGTGCACATATAAACATGTTTGGGAAGTGTAGTATATATACCCTGTGAAGGTGAAGTGGAGGTTTTACACAGATATTCTGCAGCTGGACACTACCCAAGCAGTGTGTACTGGAAGGGCACAATTACCTTGTAAAGGCTGTGGAAAGCAAGGGAGTCCATGGAATTGCTGGTGCCTGGCAACTACTAATGCTAGTCTCACGAAAAACAATCTCACATAGGATACCATGCTCAGATACATTGTCTGTCATCACACGCAAAATATTACTATGATGCTCTTGATGAGAAGCATGACATGGCCTGTTTGTTCATCCACATAGCTGTCCCACATCATGAAAGGCTCTATAGGCTACACATTCCCTTCTCCAGGTAGATGCCTTGATTAGATACCTGTGTACATAGTTGCATTTTGCATGTATTATGTCTTCTCTTTCAGGGTTGGTGGTATGCCACTAGGGAACTGACAAGATGGTGATTAGGAGCGCTGCTGCAGCATCACAATATAATGTGCAATGTCCAGTGACAAAGATGTCAAGGCTTGCTTAAACAAGCAACACAGTGGCCATAATCCATCATAGTTGACAATTTCATAGCAAGCCATGCATCCTGCCCTTCAACAGATTAATGGTGGATATGTGCATGACATGGCTGTGAGGCCTACTGCAGCAGGCTGGCCACCTTTGGCCAATGTATGTCCACCTGCCACATGTCCCAGGCTTGTCATACTGTGCAGTTATGTACCCAAAACATGTCTGTGTTCCCATATCATGTCATACAACAATCAGTGTGCTGTCTGGTTGCTTGACAGGCATTGTACACTTGCGAGGCTAAAGTAATGTCAGCAAAGTTGAACACGTCCTCTATGCATGCATGGGTATCCACATCTTCACTGCCAGGAGTGCATACAAACAGTGTATATCAGAATGTGAATCCCAAGGGTGTAATACCATGACCCTAACTTTGCAGGACCTGCTGATGAGATGTGGAAAGTGTCCCCACCCCTCTAGTCCTATGATACAGAAACACAACATGTGACAGATGTGACTGCATTTAAAACCTTGCTGCCATGGTGTCTCTAACAGCAGTCATTACATATGTCAATGAGCAATTTACCAACATGCACAGCTCACATTCTGCACCACCCACACCCACATCACACACCTGCATGTGTGCAGCTCCTTACCAGACACATTCCCAAAACAGCAAACACCTCAGAAAATCCTGCCTCTGGAGAGCCGGTACACATAATACTGCATGCACCACTCTCTCACTGGTCAAACACCTGAGGCAAAACACAAAATCACATATTTTAGTCATAGGTGATTACATCATGAGACACACTGATGACTGTGTCAACAGGCTACATATGGGAAAGATCACAGTTACCTGTCTGTGGATCGACACAATACACCATACCACACATTGCCACAAATCAATGAATATCAGTTAACATTATGTTGACACCATAGTTCCTGCAGGTGTGTATGATTAGGGATATATGTCACCAGAATGTATGCAGACACATGAATGAGCTTAGCCAGTCTGTGTCTCTCATGGGTATGAGCATAACTTTCAGCTGCATTTGACCCCCACTTAGGATGATGGCTCCATGCACACAGAAATTGATGGAAGTCAATAATTGCCTTAGCATGTGGTGACATTGTAAGGGGATCTACTACATGCCTACCTGGGATGCCTTGCTCAACAGACATCAATGCTTCACCAGTGATGGTCTTTATCTCTCACCCCTAACATTTAGAGTACTGGCCCAAGGCTGCTGACACCCCCACAATGCATCTTATATGCACTGCCTTGAGGGAAAACTTTATAAAGAGAACATCATCTTTATACAGTATTATGGTTATGTTGCTACACACAGGAAATTGCAACACTGAACCCCACTCTGTGGAAGGTGTCCACACCTGCAGTCATGTGGTGTGCAGTCAAGGACACCTGGTTCAAAGCTGTGGACAGCACCACATCAGACTACATGTCCTCCCACATGTTCAGACCTTAAAATGACAGCATGCAAGGTAATGGAGGTGGTGTATACATACTCATTATGGACAGATACACATCCAGATTTAGTGAAATACTGTGATTTCCTGGAGGCACTGCAGGTTCCATTCACTACTGGAAGGACACATAATCAAGCAATTGCCAGCTACAGGAGCAGCTCCATGAATCCAGTCACCCATTGTGTGTATTTGGATGTAGTGCGTCTATCAAGGTATATCATTACACCATGGTTTGGGTAAAGTGACCACCAAATGCGTTGCTTAGTTGTACTGCAGATCACTTGCCCAAGGGTTAGTCCGCATCCTTAACTACAATTCCCTGGAACAGTGCCGTGACATCCCCACAAGAGGAACCAATTTAATGCATCATGTGTTTACTAATATGAGTGACCACTGCAGTCCACCAGTGTGATGTCCTCCCTGGTAGAATCTGACCACAGATCAGTCTCATGAAAACTACCAGAACTAACCACCCCTTGCAGACAATACAGACCATATATTTCAACAAGGCAGTTTATTACCTCTTCTAGGATGGTTTACATAGCTTGAATGCACCCCCCCTCAGATGGGACAGGCACGTATGCAGAGCTCTACACCCATGCATTATGCAAGCAGCATTACAACTGCATGGACTTGGCTGTACCTGACAGGAGGAACACAGGCTTCTCATGGCACCGCAAACCTGCCTCACGGAGAACTGCCATTAACAGGCTGTACAATAAGAGGTGGATATTGTTGTGTGACAGTTGTGGTGAGCGTGCCCCCATAAAATGGAGGCATCACCTCCACAGCTAAAACAAACACATAGTGTTGTTGTGACATTGTGTTGACACAGTAAGTGACAAAATTAGCCACCCACACAAAGCAGAAGCACAACGCACAGTATAGTTACATGTGTAACCTCAAAGGACAGGCCCAGATTGTTGGTGAGCTTGTGCATAATGATGCCATATATAATGGATCTGTTCTCATAGATAACCTGTAGTCCCACAGGTTCTCTGTCAACTTTACTACCTTGTTCCCACCATGTGCCACATGACATTCTTACAACCTGCCCTATACCTTCCATATCTACAGAGCAGGTCACAACTGGCCTCTCTATGGGGGATACACAGCATCTATTGGACATGCTAACATCCCAGGCTGCATCCTACATGGGATCTGACAAGGATTACTAACACCATTGGGAACACCTTGCAATCATACTGAAACCACTGGCTGCACCCCAACTGACTGGACTCGGCAACTGTTACATTGCACAGAGGTGCTGCATCCACTGACCACCGGATCTAAAGATATCTTTGCCTGAGTGTCAATTTCTGTATGCCCATAGGACCAATCATCATAGAGCTGATCAGCACACATATAGGTGATCTACACACTGTTGACTGTACACAGTTTGGATGTCTGACAGGGGGGATCATGACTGTTAGACGTGGTGGACATTTCCAAGGCAGTCACCAAGGACCTGGGTGAGGGGCCATTAGGGAATACAACCCACTGGACTGAGCCAAACCATCTGACTATATCCCCCACACAGACATCATTTACAAAAGCACCCAATTAGGCATCCATGATAATATCATTGCAGGGGTCACTAAGTGGCCCATTGATAGCACACATACTCAACATAGGGACATCGACCTGAAATAGCTGATCTTTGAGCAGCAGTGTTCAACAGGGCTCAGTCCTGGGTCATCTACTGCTTGGAATCCATTTAACCACAATACAAGCAAATACTGAATGTCTGTGGCTAACAGTATTAGCTGATGCTTGCAAAATGTGAGCACTCACAGAGTCTGTGAGTTATGTCTATATCTTACAAGTGGGTATTGATGAACAAATGCTTGTTGACATACTAATGGCCATAAACTCCATGCTAATATATATGTAGTATCATTTCCATCAATAACACATATGTACCTGGTAAGTAGCACATCAGTCACAACATCTGATGTACATACTCAGGTGTGATACATCTGGGCACACAGACCTGTCTACACACATTTGCACCTAATGTGCCTGAGATCACTGTGTCTCCCCAGTGGTATGACGGAAATCATATGTCATAACTGAGGGCACAGTCACCTGTAATTGACATACTCATAACCTCCATGTACTCTTCCCTTAGCATGCCAATATCTGAGTGCAATGGCCATTTGGTAATGTACGTCCCCAAGCACTACTGGCAATTGCATGCAACAATATGGTTCCTTACAAGGGAATGTCATGTCTTCAGTATCTGTTCAATGGGGATTGTCTGAAATCAGTGTCATTGTAGCCTGTGGCATATAGACTACTCGGAGGTGATCTCTGTCTTGCATGTGGGCCAATATGTGACCCTGCTTGACTGTAAATGCTGCATATCTGTAGGTGGCATAGTACAGGGATTAATCACTCTAAGGACATTAACCTAGTATGTGATGTTAATAATAAATGCTGGTGTGAGAGATCTGTCTAGCAGACTTTAACACACCTTTGAAACATAACCCTGCCTAATGACAAACACAGCACTTCAGTGCACCTCATCACATGCCATCTGTATGACTAGCTAGTTGACTGTCATTTCACCACAGGTCTTCTGCCTGTGTTCCTGTTTGATGGGGCAATATGTGATGATCATGTAAATAAGAGTATAAAGTTGTCTAGGATTCTGAGGGCTGTATGGCCATTATACTAGGGAAGTTCAAATGTCCTATGATTCCATAAGTTGGTGTAAGATGCTCTAAGAGCCACACACACACACACACACACACACACACACACACACACACACACACACACGCACACAAGCCTGGCTACATTGAGGATAGCACCACTTCCAATTACTGCTTAGAGAACATGGCACACACACATAGTCCAAGTTGGCTGTATGTACATTAGAACACTTACCTATCTAATGATGCACACTACAGATCACAGTACATGATGCATTCACCACACCTCATGTCTGCTATTACTATCTCTTTAGGACACATTATGCCTGATGACATCAGCAGTCTAGTTTTGGTCAGGAATTTGGAGGCCCAAATCACTTGCTACAAATAAAACACTGCAAAACTCTTAAGTCTTTCTAAGTTACTGAGGTAATCATATTTATGCTGTACAGACATACACACAACAGCAAGTTTCCTGGAGTGATGTTAGACCCCTACCTATCTAGTCTTATACACTATAGATCACAGTACTTAATGCACACATCACAGTTTATGTCTGATATTACAATGGCAGCTGGTAGTCTTAAGGTAGATGACATCATCAGGCCTTGTAGAAGAGGGCAGATTGGAAGCCAGCAGCAAATTACAGGGCCAAAAAGTGCATACCATTGCAGTTTGACAGCCAGTGAGGGATTGTCAGTTGTTTTTTAGGGGGATACACATGCATACACAGAGCAAGTGTCCTGGAGTGAGCTTATAACCCCTATCTATCTAGTTTTATACCCTATAGATCATGGCACTTATCACACGCGACATGGATGATATCTATTTTACATATGATTGCCAGCAAACTACTTGTGGATTACTCAAACTAGGCTTGTGCTGAACAGCATCTGTGACCTGCAGAGTGATATTGCTTTGTCCTGTTATCTGCATCTAGTATCCTAGCAGTCAGATAACTGTTATTTATTCTAGCTATGTATCTATAGTTACCAGTATGGCCATATATGACTGTTTACACCTGGATGGGCAAACCTGTGAGCAGGAACAATGTGCCCTGTCCATGCATGCGTAGACAACATTATACATTGCACCACCTTCTCACCTGTTGCTGTATGTGTGGTGACATTCAGCAGGCACAGGGTCTGTACATAAGTGTATGATGTATTGCTGAGCCCTTACTTTGGATCCTTTGAACAGCATTATAGATGAGTGATAGTACATCTTTACTCACCATTATTTGGGTATGTAGGACAATACAGATATCCACACACATTTATGTATATAACAGGGACGTATATATAAATGTAGCTGTGTGTGTGTATGATATGCATATGTGTTATGTAGATATATGGGGAGAAACTGAGATGTATGTTTTTATATAGATCTACAGTATATATATATATATATATATATATATATATATATATATATATATATATATATTTGCAAATACATAGAGATAGATATACCATCTATGTGAGAGAGACAGCTAGTAACAGATGGATATGTCTACATATATGTATGTATGTACATACACATCTATACATAGCAGGTCATTTTGATAAAGTGGCAACATAATTGCATTCAGTTTAACTAAGTTTATGAGCATGCCCAGTGTGACTGTCAGTGCTTATAAAGTGACTCCAGCCCACACCTACCTGTACTCCAGTCTGGGATGTTTTGTGTTACAGACAATGACATTTGTCCCTGTTTATGAAGTACTGCACTTCATTCAAAATGTCCATGGCATTCTCCGGCTGCCTGATGTAATTAATATGGGACAGAGGGAAATAATGTTACACCAAACACAGACTGACCATCTATAACAAAAAAGCATATAATACCACATGTCTAAAAGATGTGGATACTTCCAGATAAGAACCATCAACACCATCACCCATGCTAACTCCCCTAATCCACTGAGCCACACAAGCTACTAGACAGAGAGGACTCATTCATGACACAGTCAACAGCATACATATATATGTTGTTATTCCTGTGTTAAGTGAGACATAGACATGTATTATCAATTTCTATGTTACTGCCCTGAGATTGCCTTGCCTGCTGCTATACCATTGATGAGATACTGTTAAAGCAGTTATATGGGAACACTGCTGTGTTGGGGTGGAGGAACAACACAACATGTTCTGCTGGGATACAGAGAAGTTCAAATATCATGTGATCCTACTGTTTAACATCTCCCTTGACTGATGTAGTGAATATTCCAACCATGAGGCCTAGTGAATATTAAGGAACACATACCAATGGTGGACTGGGTATCTGTATCCCCAGTGGATCTTACTTCTGGCCAAATAGCCCACTATATCTACTTGCATTATTGCAGCAAATCCACGCATGCAATACCACTTTTTAGTAATCATTTCAAGTTCTGTGTAGGTTAGAGACTTACCTTCAAAATGCAGCAGTGGGCAGGACCGTATGTCAGGGCTGACTCTGTCTGATGCAAGCAGTACACAGCCGATACATGGATAGGTACAGGTTGTGTGGGTTGCCTGGCATCAGTTTTAATATATGTATGTGAGTAGGAGTGAGGTATCAACCCTTAGGTCCCTAGGTTGTTAGTGAATGTGCTATGTGTTGTCTCTTAGCCAAAGCTAGGTCATACTGAGCATGCCTACATCTACCTACAGGGACATCAGTAGGGGTTCCTCCTCCGAGCCCTCCTGTGACAGTGGCTGTGGTGATGTAGGCACTGGTGAGGGGCTGTGTATCCCTTCCCTTTGCTGATCCTGCTGCAGCTGCTTCCACAGGATGATATTGTGTAGCATAGCACATACTGTGAACATATGTGTACATGTGGCTGGAGACTACTGCTGGCTCTACCAGATATATCAAGGCACTGGAACCATGACTTCAGAAGCCCAAACACACACTCTATGATTTTCCTAGTGTGTGTGTGTGCCTCATTATGGCATTCTTCTATGGGTGTGTGTGTGTGCATTTCTGATGGGTGTTATCATCCACAGTTTCTGGGTGCAGCCAGCATACCACAGTAAATGGCTGTGTGGGATGTCCCCCCTAGCAAACATCTGGTACAGTTTTGATGCATGCCAGATATGGGAGTCGTGATAACTGCCAGGGCTGCCAGCACACACATTCAGGATAATGCCCTGGGCATAGCACATGACCTGGCAGTTGATGGAGTTGTACCCCTTGCGGTTGACATAGATTCCATCCTCCTCACTAGGTGGTGCCTTGATGTGTATATGAGTGCAATCTACGGCCCCCAGTACTTCAGGATAGTGTGCTACATGGTAGAAGTGTTGCATATTGCTGACCCTGACCTCAGCAGTGAGAGGAAAATAAATGTGCTCACTGGCATGTGGTAGCATGGCATCCAGGAACTGGTGTAGTGCCATGGATGCAGATGCCTGTGAAACCCCCATCATGTCCCCAGTTGGTCTTTGGAAAGTACCCGTAGCTAGTATCCTAAGAACTACACATACCTTTGTTTCCACTGGGATGGGTTCCCCTCTGTTGGCTCTGGCTCTATGTTGAGGGTGGCAGAGCTCAGTCAGTTCCTGTAGTATGTCCCTCTCCATCCTATAGCACTCTACAATCTCCAGTTCATGTAGCTCCTGATATGTTACCCTGGGCCTGAACACTCTTCTCCTTCTCTGTCTAGGCCTATTATCAGCAGCAGAAGCAGCACTGACTTCAGCATCTACCACATACAGATGTAGCAGACCTGCAGCTGCCCCTAGCATTACCTCAGTTAAAATTACCAAGTCAGTACTCAAATGGTGCAGTGTATTGGGGGGAAATCAGAATATAGGGTGTATATATACTTTATACAGCTCTGCTGTCATAACTATGATGCATTCCATCTGCCTACAACATAATTAACATAATTTAATGGCCCTGTTTCAATGAGTGATGTCATGCACAGTGCTGTGACACACGCAATAGCTTAAATAAGTCAAAACTTCTAATTGTATACATCTGATTTTCAGACATGCTCTGCAAGGTGGCGTGCCACACAAACACACCCACTGAAGCTTAAAAGACTTTCGAAGCCAGTGGACACCCCCACCTGATGTCAGCTACATCTTGTGTAAACATCAACATGGGTCTAAGCCTACAAGAAAGAGATATGTGGACATGATCACTCTTTTCTGCTATTCAGTAACCCACCCCCATTAGGGACCCAACACAAGGTCCTGTAATATATTTCAGTCACATGATATTAATTTCTTTTTTTTTCAATCTTTTTTTTTTCTATAAAGCTTTTTTTGCACACTGAGGCAAGCTGTGCAAACAAGCCAAGATTATTAGAAAAAAAATTAATTTAACTTATTTCCTTAAATTTTCCAACATACGGGATAATAGTTTTGCTCATTTGTGCATGTTGTATTACATTCTCAGTGGATTACTTTCCATATATCTACAGTTTTACACCCCCTTTTGTCTGTCTACAGTCCTGTATGTGAAAATTTTCTGCATGCACTATGGACACTGACACGGGGTCTGAACAGATGCCTATCTGCTTGTTGGATTCCTTTACCTGCCTCATTTGCAAGAGATTCACCTGCATATGAGGCCATTTGCATGCCACGGAAGTTTCCGTATGTGTGCGCTACTCAGCAGAACTTACTAAATCTCAAATTGTTAACGTTCATGTAAGCAGAGCTGTGCAATACCTACACAGAAAAAGAAAAACATGTAGGCTTTATTAAATTCCTCCTAAAGTCTTTTTAGTTAAATATGAAAGTGCTCAGTTGTTCTATTAAAGTCTTGGTTAAGACACTAGTCGATTGTTTTCACTATTTATTTATTTCTGACTTGTAAGTTCATTTTTTATCTCCACTTTTATTATTATTATTTACAGATTGTTATTTGTGTGTGACTTGAAAATCTGAAGAAGCCAATCAAATGATGAAAGTGCTTTCAGTGAGAATTAAAGATTTTGTAATTGTCATTTATGACCATTGTTGGCTATTATTTTTTTATTTGAGTTTACACCAGCTTTGCTTGTTGAAGTACTGTGGTCATTAATTTTGTCATTAGAAAATATCTATGTTTATTATATCATTTATGGAAAAAGAAGGGAAGTGCTTATATAATATATAGGGATAATAGAGAGCCGAGTGAAAAAAAACATTATGAAAGGTTGCAAATTAGTCGGAATAGATTTAATGACGTATAGAAGTAGACTGGGTAAAGGAACAATGCTGGGCGGCTTGCAGGTGAGTAAGGCCTACAAGGACAGTATGTGACCATCACATGCAGATACCATACAACTGCTAAGTTATTTCAATGAAAGTTAAAAAAAGCAATAAAAAGGTCTGGAATGTTAGAAATCCTCAAAAAGTGAGACAGATTACCTGCATATGTGAAGTAAATAGAAAGTAAATATAAGAGGACTGTGAAGTAAAGCAAATACAGAGTGGAAGAATATCTACAAGGAGAAACTAAACAAGACACTGAAATTTTACCTTTCTATGTTGCGTGATAGAAAGGAAGGCCGATTGATATATGACTGGATACAACTAATATCTATGGCTGGATGGGTGAAGGAGAAACCATCAAGAGAATAGAATAGTCAAGCCCAGAAGTGAATGCAGAACATTAACACTAGAAGCAGTACCAGAAGTGGATGCAATGCAGAAAAGTAAAACTAAGGTGGCAAATGAATTTAGGAAGTGAAGTTTGTCAGGAGTAGGATGTGGTTAGGTTTATGGAGGCAATGGTATGAGGAGAATGGAAAAAGAAATGCAAGAAGTGATAGGGAGACAGTGACATCACCAATATCTTTGCTCTTTGTTATGTACAGAGGTATGAGATATTTGGATGGTGACTGTATAATGACATTTTCAATAGTTATTTAAGCATTTTTTTGCTTTTATGATGTAGGGTGATTGTATATTCTAGATGAGAAACTAAATACAAAATTAACAAAAAAATAGTGAAAACAAAAAATACACCACTTTTTGGCAACATAGCTTGTTGGGGAAAGGTCTTCTGATAAAAAAGTGAAACAAATCAAGAAATGTTAACAAGACTGCACATCTGGCACTACTTTACATGGCTACATCAAATACAAGAGCAGACCTAGAATATCTGTGCAAAGAAAAACACTGACTGATATCACCAGTAATATGTATGGTGTGCTAGAAATGCACCCATCTGATGACAGTACCTGCCACCATTTTCATATGTTTCTGTCTGCATTCTTAGTATTGCCTTTGAAGGAGTTCCTTTCCATGAATTTTAACTAGGTCTAGAATAGTTTTATGTTGAATACAAAATACCAGGTTTGTACAATTCTAACAAAATAACTTATAAAAGATTTCATGCTGAATCATTGTGTAACTTCATGTTGCACATAACTAGTTAATTTGATTCATAGGTTCATAGATTCATAGATTAGTACTAAGCTAACTGCCCTTGCGAGCCATTTTAAGCCTAGCCAATTATCCCTTGTGAGACTCAAACCCTGCACTTTGTGTTTGTAAGGCAAGCACCTTAACCATTAGGCCACCCTCCCAACCCTGATGACGTGCTCATGGCTCATGTAATTGAATTGGTCCTTTGTGCTCTGCCTTGATCCCTTAATTATGAAGTACTGCAGTACTGTGCCTGAGGCAGGCATAAAAACAGATACATTTTGTGGGAGTATTGATGTACCCCTCCAAGCCATGCAAAACTTGGTATGTGGCCTCCTTGCCAGTAAAGTTAGAAAGCCCTATTCTATGCAGCAAGTCCTCTACCTCCAACTAGCCCAGTTCTACCAAATTATACAGCCATCTTACAACATCGCACTCATAAACTGTATAGATCTCAAGAGCCCTAACTCTAGACCTAAAACTCTCACCCATCCCATAGCCTTAATCTAAATTTTTTTCCAAATGTGGCTTAGTACTGTTCAACACTGAAAAAGAAGAAAGCATTTTATCAATGTCTTTTGCTAGAGAAGGCCAAAATACTAGTCATCTCGCCCTTCTTTTGGAAGAATTGGAACCTGGGTTGCCATGATGCAAAATCTGAATGTATTCACATTGTAAGGGAGTAGGAACAACAAATTTGGACCTTTGAAAATGATACCATCTTCCATCAGCATCTCATCTCTATATGGAAAATAAGATTGCATTTCTGGTGGTATACAGGATTGCTTTTATGGTCATCCTATACTAATGATCTGGTTGAGCTTTTGCAAAATTGGATCAGTCTTTGTATGGTCTCTTAGCTCATCAAGTCTTGTGGTAGAAAAATTACACACTTCTATGACATCAGAGTCAAAATTCTCTGCATCAAGCTGTTCCGTGGTATTACTAGAAAAAAGAAACAGGCACAGGATATAGCATGATGGTATTTCTGGGCAATCTGGATAAGGTGTCAGCCAGATAAAGAAGTTTACTCCTCATATAGACCATTTTGAAATTGTACTTTTGCAATTTAAGCATCATTCTTTGTAGTCTTGCTGGAGCAGAATGCATATGCTTCTTTAAAATAGTGACTAGAGGTTAATGGTCAGTTTCTATCTGGATAGCTCGGCCATAAATATAATCATGGAACTTTGAACAATCAAACACGATTGCCAAAAGTTCCTTCTCAGTTTGAGCATACTCCATCTCAGTTTGGGTAAGAGTTCTAGATGCAAAGGCAACAGGTTTGTCCTGTTGAAAAATAACTGCAGCATGACAGAACTTTGAAACATCACAGGAAAAAAATACTGTTTTGTGGACATCATAGTATCTTAATGTAGATAGATTAGTAATTTTCTGTTTGAGGTTATCAAATGCTCCCTGGTGTTGTTCTAACCATGACCATGCAACATTTCTGCATGTCAGCTCTCTTAAAGGTGCTGATAACTCAAAAGTAAGGTATAAATTTGCCCAAATAGTTAACCATACCAAGAAAACATTGTAGAGTTTGGATATTGTCTGGAGCTGGCATCTCAAGAATGGCTGCTTGTTTAGAGGACTCTGGTTGTAAGCCTATTCTGGTAAATAAATGACCTACATAAGTGTATTTTGGTAGTCTGAATTTGCATTTCAGAGGATTGAACTTTAAATTCACATCACGGGCTCTGCCCAGACCTTTACTGAGGTTTCTGTCATGCTCTGCTTCACCATTACCTCCGACCAGTAAATCATCAACTATTATAGCACACGAGTAGTCTGAAAAGTATTGCTCCATTGCATGCTGAAATTCTTCAGTGGCAGAATTTATTCCAAAAGGCATCCTGAGGAATCTGTATCTACCAAATGGTGTACTGAATGTAGTTAGTAGTGAAGATGTGAGATCAAGCATCAACTGCCAAAATGAACTCTTTGCCTCTAAGACAGAAAAAACAGTGGCATTTGGCATGAGGATTGCAATCTCCTCCACTGCACACATAGGATAATGAGGTGTTTTTAATGCTTTGTTTAAGTCTGTTGGGTCAATGCATATTCTGATTTCATCTGAATTTTTCTTATGAGCAGCTACCATGGAAGACACCCACTCAGTTGGTTCTGTGACTGGACAAATCACACCTTGCACCATCTTGTCTAACTGGACCTTGACTTTGTCCTGTATAGCTATTGGAAGTCTTCTTACTGGTCTGACCACTAGACTGACCTCTTTGTCTACTTTCATGGAGTATACAACTGGAAGTTTGCCTAGCTTGTTATTGAAAATATCAGCATACTCTGAGAAAATAGTATTAGTAAAGCAGGAACTGGGACATGTGCTTACATGATGTACTTCTCTGATAAAATAAAGCAGTTTCATTATTAAACTGTCTGTGAGACCTAATAATGACTGCACAGGTCTTTAGACTGCATAAAATTGCAAGCTGTAACTGTTCCCAGCCGAATAGCATGAAAGCACTACCGTGCCTTCCGTTTGAATCTCTTCACCTCCATAAGGAACAAGCTTCATACAACTGATCAAATTAAGTTGCTCACCAGCTCTCACTTTAGCAAAGGTTTCTGTTGACATTACATTACACTTTGAACCAGTGTCTGCTTTGAGCTCTGTGGGTTTCCCATTAATCAGGCCAGTATAAAAATACTTCATTCTTTGCCAATATATCTACTGCACTAACATTTTCACTGACCACTGATATACATCTACATAGACAGTAGCGTCTGCTTCACCATTTAGGTCTCTACATGATCAGCTTCCTTTTTTGAGTGACCTTTCTTAATAATTTTATGAGGCTTGCTTGATTTACAAAACTTTTGAAAATGGTTCCATTTTTACACTTGTGGCATTGGTAAGCATCTCTCTCTTTCAGACTCATGGCTGGCTCCACAATTACAACAGTTAACAATAAGACTTGACTTCGGTTTTGCTGACTCACTCTTATACTATACTGAGCATGCCCTTTTTACTGAGCTAGTCTTGGAACTTCCTAGAAAGCTATGGGGTCTCCCTGCCACACCCACAGGGGTTTCTGCTGCCATGTGCTTAGGCCTGTTTCTGCTTACTACATGCTGCATGCTGTCTATGTTTGCTCTAGAGGCTGTTGAAACCATACTCTTATCACTTGTAAACATATCTGTGTGCCTTTCTGTGTGCTCATGGATTTGACAAATCTCTATGGCATTGCTTAACATTAAATCACTGTCACGAAGTAAAATCTTTCTCACTGCAGCACTATTAACACCACACACAAGCCTGTCCTTTATTAGCTCATCTTTCAAGTCACCAAATCTACATGTTTTAGCTTTATTTCTCAAGTCCGTGATATAAGCTGCAAAAGTTTCACTTGGCTTTTGGTCTCTTGTATAAAATAAGTGCCTCTCTAAAGTAACATTTGTCTGGGGGTTTCACATTTCTCTAAATTTATATTTTAAGTACTCAGGGTCTTTCCTTGATTCAGCCGGTACTACAATATGATGGTTTGCCCCCTCTCCTGCATATACTTTTGGTGCATACACAAATGAATGCTCTCTTTCAATAGCTTCTGACCCAGCTAAGTTAAGCAAAATTAATGCCCTTATACTTGCTTCTTTGTCAGAAAAAGCTGCTTGCATGAAACTATCATATTCCTGCTCAAATACTCTCCAGTTCTCTGATATATTATGATCAAACTCCAGTGGACCTGGTTTGCAAAATGCCTCTGCCATGTTAACACACAGTAGTGAAGGTTCTTGAAATCATGTACGAACACCACACACACACACACGCACACACGCACACACACACACACAAACATATATATGGCAGAACTTTATACCAGTATTTGTAATTATGCCCAACAGCACATCAAACTCTTTAAAATAGCTGCACTTTGCCAAGTGAATCTCCGTAGTTTAAGAACACTTTAAAATCACTGTACTTTATGAAACCACTCCTTAACAGTATAAGAAATACTTCAAAACAACTGTACTTAGTGAATAAACTGTACACAGAGGAAAAAGATCAGAGTAAAAACACTTTGAGATGAATGCACTTTTCAAATAAACTGTACACAGCACAAGAACATTTCAAAATGGCTGTACTTTGTGAAATAACTTTACACAGTGTAAGAAACACTCTGAAATGGCGGCTTTCTGAGAATAAATGCACACAGCACAAGAAACTTTTTGAAATGGCTGCACTTTGCACTTTGCAATCAGTAAACTCTGAAATAATTGCACTGTAATAAAGCACACACTCTGCAAATACTTTGCATGCTCTGATATACTTCTAACAACTCTAGTTATGCTTTGAATTGCTTTGATCAATGTGAAATAATAGTTTGTACCCAAACATGGTCTTTTACTAAAAAAACATGCAGTCACATTGCTCTTTAAGCTTAATTTTGCCCTTTTATTGCACTTGTTATGCCCTTTTAATCTCTTATCATGCTCATACTTTTCTTGTGCCTGTTTTACTCTAAACATGCTTGTTATGCAAACCAAAGGTAATTCTGAACCACATATGAATACTTTTTCTAGTTTTATCAAATATCGAGGTTTCAAGCATTTTGTTTAATTAGTAGGGCAGTTTGTGCCTTTTGTTTGCTTAATAATACATTTGTGTGCTACTTGTTTGATTAATAATGCATTTTGTGCCTTATAAATGCACTGTTTCATTTTCTTTCCAAAATAAATCATGTGTGCAGTTTTCTTTGTCTTTAGCTTGTTTCTGGACCTTTTTTATTTGTCTGAGCTCCATTTCACTCAACCTGTTTAGTCTCCCTTCACCTTCAACTCTGCACCTCATAGCTCAAAGAAGTTGTTCTTCTAATCCCACTTCTGACACCATGTCGCTCATCTGGTCAGGATAAAACAGACAGTTCAAGCAGCTTTATTACACACAAACACATCAGAAATGAGTCACTGTAACTTAAACTTAAATAAACTTATAAACAGACTGACTATTACACTCATACATGTTAGCACTCTGGCTGTTCTCTTAAAATGGTACTGCTGCCTGCAGGTGCTCAGTGTTTATATGCACATGCTACATCTAGAAATGCTTCTTAATGGTACATACACACGGTCTGATCTACACCTCCTTACCTGGTCTTTTTGTAATTTAAAACATGATTGTTGAGATGTACCTTTCCAACACAACAATATGCATGTCTGTCCCTCCTTGGCTAAGATGCTGTGGCCTCTCTGCTAGGGTTGCCCTCATCCTCTAACCAGTCCTGATCTTCTGCCTCCTGTCTCCTGTCTGCTCTCACAGATAATCACTATATTCCCTCCTTCCCTATTTCTTCTGTGTTCCAGCTATTGGTGGAGGTGACACTTCTAATAATGTGCTTCCTAAAACATTTCCTTTCCTTCTCGTTCTGTCACTTCCCTGGCTGCTTGCTTCCATGCCAACTAACTTCTCTGAGAAATCAATGAATGCTACATGCATACCAGTATACAACCACCCTTCCCGCTTGGTGATCCTTTTACGTGCTTCATCCCATGTCTTACTCATTCTATGCCTTGGACTGATTTCACAGAGATCTGATGTTTCCTTTCTCACTTGCCTAGACTCCTTATTCCATCTGTGATTCAGTCTTCAATTTAAAAAAATCTTCTTGTCTGTGCTATACAGCTTTTCCTTTCCTTTTCTTGCTGTCCTGTGCCACTGCTCCTTTTATCCAGTGCATTTCCATCACAACTTCCACCATTTTTCATCTTCTTGACTGTTGTTGCTGGTTTTGTCCTTCCCTGTGATGAATATGAACATAAGCTATTCTCTATCCCTTCTATGTTTTTTCTGCAAGAACTCTCTACTATTCTGTACCTTTTGCCCTGTCTGTCTCATATCTGTCTGAGTTACCTCCCCTGCCATCTTCCATCCTGCTTATTCGGAAATATTGTTTCCTACCTGGACATCTCTGATACTGTCCTCTGCTTATCACTTGTCAGTTATCACTGATTTGTGTATTTTTATTTTTATAGTGGCTTCCTTTCCTTTTCCTCAATTTAATGATTGCAACTTCTATTTACATATTCAGCTTACTCTTTGCCACAACACTTGTCTGTATTTATCTGACACTTTCTTCTCATGATTTATTTTCCTCTGCCTTTTTCCCCTCCTAAATGTTCCCACCATGTCCTATCTAGAGTTATCCTGTTTCTTTCCCATCTCCAGGTACAGTCTACACTGTTATACCTAATTAGCCCATACAATAACATCTATAGCTCCCATAATTTACTATGATGTTGCCTCATTCTCCTGCAGACCTCAACACATAGGTTCATAGATGTTTATTAGGCTAATGGCACAATGCTATTTTTAAGCCTTCTCATGTATACCAAATCTCTGACATCTTCTGGTATTATTGATAAGTGCAAGCAGGGGCCTGAGAGATGAAACATTTACAAGCATGGGCCTGTAAGTGGGACCATTTACAGACTGCCTGTGTCCATTAGAGACATAGGTGCCAAACCAGGGATGAATGTCTTGTTCCCCATCCAACTGTCCAAGTTAAACTTGAATTGGGTTAGGGAGAAACTCTCCATCACATCAATGGGAAGCCATTTCTAGAGATGGGGTAGTCTCTGGAATACAGTCTTATTTATATTACAGGCAAGATTTAAGTCTTTAGAACAGGTAATTCTGGTGTTATTTGTTTTGTGGATATGCAGGTGATCCATCAGAGTGGGGTCTGACAATGCCGTATATGCCAGGCATAGATATCCCCTCAACAGCCTGTAGGAGACAGAATTCGGGGATAGACCCCCTGAGGCAGTCTGCTTAGGACATTTTATTTATGCTCTGTATTCTTTTATTGAGGAACCTCTGTGGATGTTCCAGTTGTTGGATATGCCTAGTTAGGTACATACCAGAGGGGGACTGGGGGACTAATAAACACCTATGAACCTATGTGTTGGGGTCTGCAGGAGAATGAGGCAACATCATAGTAAATTATGGGAGTTATAGATGTTATTGTATGGGTTAATTAGGTATAACAGTGTAGACTGCGCCTGGAGATGGGAAAGAAAAAGAATAACTCTATATAGGAAATGGTGGGAACTTTTAGGGGGGGGGAATGCAGAGGATAATAAATCAATGTACTCAATGACTGGTCTGATGAATGCCGAATGCAGTAGAACAATGACTTCCTTGGAACTAGATGACACACCTTTGTTTATAAGTTGCACAACGTAGAATGATTTCTTCATTACCATAGATATGCAATGGTCAAAGGCTAGATTACTGTCTATGTATGTCCCTGTGTCCCTGACTACTCAGTCAACTCTAAGGGGTGTGTTGTCAGTATGATAGCTACCAGGGGTGAATGACATCCCAAAGCATACTGTTATGCATTTCTTGGCATTCAGTTTTAATCCATGACTCTGACACCATTTTTTGTCTGTGTCAGCCTTCCTGCAGAACATTTTGTCTGTGTGGGATTCAATGACAGCTCATAATTTGCAATCATCGGCAAATTTAGTCAGCCAGAGACCACTGACATTGGCCTTGACTTCTGAGAAGTAAATTCCAAAAAGGAGCAGTCCAAGAACTGATCCCCGAGGGACTGCACTTGTGACAGGCCTCTTTGTAGAGGTGGACTCCCCATTTCTAACTTCCTTGGTCCTGTCTGTGAACCAGTTGGCTACCTCCTGGGTGACATACTGGTTTGTACCTAACCTCTTGAGTTAGTCAACAATGCCTGAGTGGGGTATTGTGTCAAATGCCTTGGTCAGGTCAAGGTAGGCAGTGTGAACCAGTTTGCCCTCATCCATTGCTTTGGTGACCTTCTCAAAGAAGTCCACCAGGTTGTGTACATATGACCTGCCCTTGAGGAAACCAAACTGGGTTGGGTCCAATTTCAGGAAGTTTGCTATATCATTATTGATCATTTCTGGAAGTTTGCTTTATGATTGTTGTTCATTTCCATGATAACCCTTTCCATGACTTTGCATATAAGACTAGGGAGACTAATGGGTCTGTAGTTTCCAGGGTTTACAGATGGCCCACTGTTGTGCAGAAGGATGACTGTTGATGTATTAAAACCTGCAATGTGTGTCTTTACTTGTTTCTACTGTGGTTTTTATAATAAATCATTGGCTTTTCCTGTGAAGACATTTCTACTGTCTGATTTTCTTGGATTATTGTACTGGTTTACAGTTTGTGGCGAGATGTTATTGACTTCTGAGCTGTTTGTTTAGTTTGACAAGAATGACTTTCTCGTGCTGGGTGCTGCACTTCCTAATTTTTGCCATGATTTTCTTCTTTCTGTTATGCAGCCTATTGAAGTTGAGATTATATCACCGAGCCTGTTTTTTGTGGTACTTCTGTACTTCTTCCTGGTGGGTACAACTGTATCTACGCAGTATTAACATGCTTGTATAGTGTTTCTGTAAACAGTTCTGTGTAGGCAGCAGTGTTCTTAGGCTCTATGGGAGCCAGAAATTTTCCCAGGTTATCACTTAATAGTAGGAAGTTAGCCTTAATATTGTGCGGTTAGCTGGGGTTCCAGGTTTTATTTTTGTTTCAAAGGAGACCATTTTGTGTCTGACTTTACCAGAGAAGGCATTACACTAGGCGTGTGTAACACTTTCCCATATCATTGAGGAACAGATCCAATATGGTTGCACCCCTGTTGGGTGTACTGACAATCTGGTCCAGGGAGTTTATGTTTACAAAATCCAGGAATCTCTGCCCCTGTACTTTTGGTTTTGTATATGATTCCCAGTTAATAGTGGGGTAATTAAAGTTGTGCATGAATATGGTTTTGAGTTGGATGGAATATATGGTATGGGTTTCCTGGGTCATAGAGGGGGACCTATAGCTTGTAAGGAAGTGGTATTGAATTTTGCCTATTCTGATTTGAACTTCTACAAGCTCAAGTGCATTGTCTTTTTGACCAGCCTTGAGGTATATTTATTTTTGATGCAAATCAAGATGCATCCAACTTTAGTCCCTGTCTGTGTAGTAGCTCATCTAAATGTGTATAAGGCATTATAACCTGGCACTGTTGGTGTGTCTCCGCAGCTTTAAACCATGACTTGGTTACCACACAGATATCAGCATTTTCTAGGGTGAAGAGAGCTTCTAGGTAGTGGAGAATTATTTTTAGACTCCAAGCATTTTGCAGTAACACCTATAGATTTTCTTGGTTTTGATTTACTATGTCATAAGTACTTTCAGTTTGGCATTACCTAAAAAAGGCACTATGGGGGTGGACAATGTTTTATCTAGTATCTGAAAGCCTAGAGAGGAGAGGTGCAAACCATCCCTGGCAAAGCAGCATGGTCTGTTGACTATCTCCTTCCATGCTGACAAGTATTGCACTCCCATAGAATAACACCAGAAACTAAGCCAAATATTAAAGTCAGTCATCTTTTGTTCATATTATGACACCAGCCTTGGAGAAGGTAAAATGCTGCTCATGTTAGGCTCATACTTGTCTGGAACATATATTCCAGGAGCACCATGATGTCTCTCTTCATATAGTCTAGGAAGGTATGTCTCAAGTCATTACACCCACATGGACTATGACTGAGTCATACTGGTACTTTTGGTCCAGTGACCTGAGTGCATGTGTAATGTGGCAGATCCTAGCCCCTGATAAGCAACTGACTGTGACTTTCTCCTTACTCAGCTTGGTGAGACGGACATCAGTGTGTCTCACAATGGAGTCTCCAATGACCACAATGTTGGATTGTGTGGTGGATTGCCTTATGGGCTTAGATGTAGAGGCTCCATGGAGATGTGTCTGAATGTGTTGATGTAGGTGTTGTTTTGAAAGAGAGCATCAGGACTGCTGAGGGGATTTGTTATGTGTACTTCATCTAGGAGAACTTTGGGGTCTAGGAAGGTGACATTTAACTGCGTCAGTATATGTCGGTCTATGTGTCTGCTTTGAATTGTGTGTGATGGTTGCAGCGTGTGTATTACTGATGACCTATAGGAGTGGTTTTATGTTAGAACTTTGTCTCCAGTGACATTGTATAAATACCATATCAGTTTGTTTGAGAATTATCTGGTAGTCAGTAAACATGAGACACTTTCTACATTGCCTCAGGATGTCCATATCCACCAATCTAGTAATGGAGATAGTCGGAAAGTTTCTATCTATGGCAACAAGCCTTTTTTATTGATTAGACAGTTGAATTGAGAATATAAAGTAATGTCAGGAGTATCTGGTTTGCAACTCTGGGGGGGGGGGGGGTAGTGCTTGTCACTGCAAACTAGTTGTCCTGTGCGTGACTAGGTGTTGATGACATTTCAGTGGTGCTTTTACATGAAGAATGTCTACTCAAGTTGTCTGTGTCTATATAGGGCACTGACAAGCAGTTGATGGGAAACTAATAAGTAGACCCTGATGATTTACAGATGGAGTATTTAAGCAGGTTTTCTCAAGTCAGAAGCAAATCAAGCAGCACTTACTGAAAAGAAAGAATTAGATTGTCAGGAATGATGAAAAGTAGAAGTCGTCTGAATGGCTACTGCCTGGCTACTACTAGTGCTGGTCTCACCACAGCTTCACACTGCTTAGATGCAGTGCTCCTTTGCTTTTTTCTTACCATAAGCAAAACAGTTGCATCAATCCAAAGATGAGAAGGAGGCCACAGGCTGCCTGGTGACCCACATGATGCAAGGGTCTAAGGCTTGCTGTAGCCTTTTCCAGGTAGATGTCGTGAATAGTAATCAGACCAATCAGGAAAGTCAAATGCAGACACTCACTGCCCAACTGGAAACAGTCAGGAATCAGTGCACTCAGCTGCTTCTCTCACCAGGAGCAAAATATAAGTACAAATTCCAGGTTGACACCTATGAAGCAGTTTTTTTAAGCTTTCAGATGATCAGCAGTCTCCAGGAAATGTCTCTATCCTCTTTCTCTCTCCAGGAGCAAAACTGAAGCACTAATCCCAACATGACTACTGAGAGGCAAAATGTAGTCATGGAGTAGATGTTGCAGATTTTAAAGTTAAGATGGAAAAGGGGTTAATATCCTATGATCCACAGTGTGCACTAAGCAGTTAGATATGAAAGAGGGAGTAACTTAAGCTTTAACTATCTAAATGGAGAACCAGTAATTTTAAAAGGGCAAGATAGATTTGAAGGGGATGGGCACTTTCGATTCTGGTTCTCTGGAGTATAGTGAAATGGCCAAAAAAGTTAAATAGTGGAAGGATATCGATTTCACAAAATAATAATTTTATGCTTACTGATAATAACCAATTAAAGTGGAGACAGAAGGAGGTATATTGTCAAATTAACATAAGGGACAGGCAACTAGAAAGATAGTTGAGTTTAAAAACAGAAGACTTACTTTCTGAGTGACTCACAAAAGACACAGCTGTTGTCCCTTTCCTAGTTTAGATATGCAATTAAAAGCAGAGTACTAGTAAAACACAGTCTAAAGTAAATAAATCACAATATACAGAATAGAAGAAGGAAAGAAACAACAGAAAATACAAGAAAGAAAAACAAACTAACCTTTCCCACACAGCAAGTTGTAGCAGAGTCTGGGTGAGCCATTCCAGTAAAACTAGTCTTCTTGACTTTATAAAAGGTTGTTTGTACATCTTCTTTGATGAGTGACATACTTGTGAAAAGTTGTCTGTTTTCTCCCTTATTTTAAAAGCTGCTAATTATTTGGGCATCATATTGGGTAGATCTTTGGGGTCAGAATCTGTTTTGTTATCTTTTATTAGTATGTCACCTTCCTGATTTTTCTACTTCTTTACTCTGTTACAGTTAGAGAAAGGCAGAAATGATATGCAGTGTTTGTGTGATTACTACAAGACAAATAGGAAAGTAGACTTTAAAGGAAGACCTGATAGAGAAAATGCTCATTTGTAACAACTGGAATTGGGCAAATAAAGACTGACTAAAGAAAATAAACTTTCATAGGCAGGATTGCCCTCCAGAAGTTTCTCAAAGCTCAGAACTCTTGCACTGCCTGTCTGTGAGCATGAAGGACTAATCACCTGATAGGGTCAGGGCAGTCTTTCACACTCACAGACAGGACCCGTTCAGTTTTCATGTGCCACAGTCTGAGAAAGAACTCACAGGGTATTGCTTTCTCTCTCTCAATCTCTGTCTCTCTGGGTGATGTCAGCAAACATAAGAGATAAACTCCTTTTGGGTTTTATTTCCTCCCTCTGCATTTTTCTGTCAGTGATTGAATAGAACATTATGCTGATTTGCATAGTTTTTCTTATGAAAATTTAATTTATTCTTTGGTGTGATTTATATTAGACATTTTATACTGTTTATTCTAAACTCTTTCTGAGTTTCTTTTAATGTTGCACTGAATTTCTAGACTAAACCCTTTTTAGTGGAGCTCCTTTCATTGCCTCATTATGATAGAACCATGGATAATGTGGCTATTTTCATTGATTAAAAGCTTCTTTTGAAAGTCTGACCGGAAACCTTATAGGTTCATAGGTTCATAGGTGTGTACTAGGGTAATGGCCCTGGGGCCTTTACAAGCCTAGCCATAGGATTACCCCGGCATAGTGCCACCCGACCTTAGTTCCCAGTGCTTCTGTCAAGTAGAGCCACTGGAGTTATCCCCGGGGTGAATTTTCTGTTTCCCATCCACTCATTAAGATTTCTCTTGAAGATGGTCACCAAGGTGCTCTGCTTGACATAGCATGAGCAGTCTCTGGGTTATGAACCTGTCCCTCCAGCATGTTCTGTTAATTGTGGTAATGAGGTTGAGGTCTCTGGAGCGTGTGGTGCAGAGGGATTAGGATTTCTTTAGATGCAGAATTTCTAACAGAGCTGGGTCTGAAATGGCTTTGTAAGTCAAGCAGACATTGCCTCTAAGGCAATATGAGACAGAGAATAGTTGGAGTCTTTTGAGTCTGTCCATATAGGACGAGTGTTTAAGGCCTAGGATACTCTTTGTGAGGTACTTTTGTGGGCTCTCCAGTTGTTGCAGGTGTCTAGTGAGGTACATGCCAAATGGGTCATTGTACTCAATGACAGGCGTAATGAGGGAAGAGAAGAGGGAGACAATGACCTCTTTCTTCCTGGATGCAAAACCCTTAGTAATGAGATGTGCCACATAGAAGGACATTCTGACCACAGTGAAAATGTGATGATCAAAAGAGAGGTTGCTGTCAACCTGTGTTCCCAGATCTCTTATAATGCCTTCTGTGTTCAGTGGACTACCATCAATGTGGCAATTCATGGGAAACAGGTTTCTGGCATTGAGCTTAAGGTCATGGTTCTGACACCAATCGATGGTCTCAGTGAGGTCATTCTGTAGGATGTCAGCATCACTTGGGGTGTTAATAATAGCTCCCAACTTGCAATCATCTGTGAACTTTGTCAGCCCGAGTCCCTTTGTGTTGGCCCAGACTTCAGAGAAGTAGGTACCAAACAGGAGAGGACCCAAGACTGAATCCTGTGGGATTCCACTTGTGACTAGTCGGCAGTCTGACTTGGAGTCAGCTACTTTCACACTGTGGGTTCTATCTGTGAGCTAGTTAGCAACCCACCTAGTGATATAGGGGTTTATGCCAAGCTTAGTGAGTTTTTCTATGATTCCTGAGTGTAGAATGGAATCAAAAGCCTTGGCCAGATCAAGGTAGGCTGTATGAACCACCTTGCCTTCATCCACACCTCTGGTGACTAACTCAAAGAAATCAACCAAGTTGAACAGGCATGATCTACCCTTCACCAAATCCAAACTGTGTGGGATCCAGAGTTTGGAGATTCCCTATATCCTTGATTATTAGGTCAATGATGATGTGTTCCATAGTTTTCCATATCAGATTAACCAGGCTAATGGAGGTCATAGTTCTCAGGGTCTGTAGTTGCTCCTCCTTTGTGGAGAGGGATGAATGTAGCAGTGCACCATTCAGTAGAGACAAACCTTGAGGTGAGGCTGTGAATGAACAGGGCACACAGGTGAGGTGCCAGTTCACTCTGTAGTTCATGTGGAACACAACCAGGGATATTGTCAGGTCCCATAGAAACTGTATTCTTGGCCTTGAACAATGCTGTTTTAACTGTGCAGCAGTAATACTGGGTGCCTGGCAATCTACTGGTATTGTGATCGGCCCTTTGGGGGGGGGTAAAGTTGGCACTGAATCTGTCTGCCAGTATACTGGCAATATCTGTTGGTTTGGTATAGGTGGTACCATTGTGCAGTAGCTCAGAGCAAATCTGGGTATTGCTGTGGAGATTCTTTACATAACTGTAGAAGGCCTTGTGGTTGTCTTTACTATCTGCTGCAATTCTGTTTTCATAGCTAGCTTTAGAGGATTTTATGAGGGATCTCAACTTTTTGTTGAGGCTGATAAGGGAGTTTGTCCAGTCTTGGGAATTCACCTTATTCAACATCAGTTTCTGCTTTCTGTTGTAGAGTTTGTTTATGGCAGGGGACTACCATATTGGCTTCCTTTTTTGGAGGAGAGCATCTTGGTCCTATTGGGTATGGCGAGATCCATTCATTTGTGTATGTGTTCATACAGTGCATTGGTGTATGATTCTGCCATCATGCAACTATTCTCCATTTTCATGGGTGCGGTGAAGTTAGCCACCTCTGTTTTTAGGAGCCCAAAGTTAGGTTTGGAGAAGTTTTTCATGGTGGTTACCTTTCTGGGGGGTGGGTGGGTGGTATGTGGATTTCCAAGGTGATTTGTTTGTGGTTGGATCTAACCAGGGAGGAGTTGACTATTGGTGTAGAGCAACAGTTGCCCGTGTTAGTAATGACAAGGTCAAGGATGTCACTACCACTAGTGGGGGTACGAATGAGCTGATCCAAGGCATTGGAATTAATGAACTCCAGGAAATGTTGGGCAAGTGTATTGGTACATGAGTAGTTTACACAGTTAATGGAGGGGTAGTTGAAGTTGCCTAGTAAGACCATGTTAGGTTGGACCCTAATATTCTCCAGGGTGCTTAGGAACATGGAGTGCGAGTCTTGGGACATGGTTGGGGACCTATAGCAGGCTACGACCTGAATCGCTGTCTTACCCACTGTTAGCTGCACCTTAAGTATCTCTGATGCATTATATTGGGCTACCAGCCTGGAGGTGTACACATCCTTCATGAATATGGAAACACCACTGCCTTTGGAGCTTCGGTCCAGGTTCGGGGGCTGAAAGGTGTGGAATGAGTTATAGCCTGGTTGTGCAGGGGTGCTTTCTGCTGCCTTGAGCCAGGTCTCTGTTACAGCACAAATGTCGATGTTCTCCATTTTAAGGAGTGTTTCAAGAGAGTGCATTTTGAGATTTAGACTTCTAGCATTGAGCAGCATAACCCTCAGATTGCATTTGTTTGTAGCTGTTATGGTGGTAATTTGGTCTTTGGAACACCGCCTAAAAAAGGTACTATAGGGGTGGCAAGAGCCTTGGCCTGTATCTGAAAGCCCAGGGGTGACAGATGCAGGCCATCTCGGGCAAAGCATCGAGGTCTGTCAGTCATGTCATCCCAGGCAGACGGATACTGGATCCCCTTAGAATGACACCAGAAACTTAGCCACTTGTTGAACTCAGTCAATGTTCTGCTTGTACTGAGGTATCATTCTGGGTGATGGTAGGATGCTGCTCAGGGCTAGGGTCATACCTGCCTGGGCTACATAATCCGAGAGCTCCTCCATGTCTCTTTTCATGTAGTTCAGGGAGATACATCTCAGGTCATTCACACCCACATGCACAATGACAGAGTCATATTTGTACTCGTTGTTGAGGGACTTGAGTGTGTGCATTATGTGGTGGATCCTGACAGGCAGCTAACTGTTACTTTCTCCTTATTCAACCTAGTGAATAGGACATCAGTGTGCCTCACTATCAAGTCACCTATGACTAGTGTGTTGGGCATGCTGTTTTGCCTTAGGGGCTTTGGTTGAGTGGCACACTGTTTAGGAGAGTTATGTGTCTCATGATTAGTGTTGTGTTGTGGTCGAGTGCATTTCTGCCTTGGAGGTCTCTTCTGCTTGGGTAGATTTTTATTGAGAGCCTCCATGAAGGTGGATGTGTGGTTTGTGTTTTTATGTGAAGGCAGTGCTGGTGTGTGTTCTGGAGGGCTATGTGCTCCATGTGATATGGTGCAAGTGTTGACCTTCTCCTCTTGACCAGCTATTCCGGTCTTGGCTGGAGAGTGTGTGGCTTCCATTTTGGATATATAAGTGAATCTCTTTCAAGTCTTAGTGTCAGAAGGTAAGAGGAAAGGGATGTCGGTGTAAATGAGGCAGTTGCTACATTGCCTCAGGATGCCCAGGTTCACCAGGTTAAAAGGAGAAAGCATAGGGAACTGACCTTTAGACATGCCTGGAAGGGTGGACATTGATAATAAGTACTGGATCTGTTTCCTTGTAGAACATTTAGTGCTAGTAGCACTTTTGTGTGCTACAATAATTGCTACAAGAAGCCTGGTAAAGTGCTAGACTAATAAGCTAGTATAAGTGCAGGAAAAGAGAGAACTATTAGATCTAAGGGAAAAATTGAAGAACAGACTCTAGCACCGCTCAGAAGCTTACAAACAGTCCTGGATACAGCAAGTCTGTATCTGGACTAGACTAGTTACAGCAAAGGTGGGAAACAAGTGCAAATGCAGGCTTTTAAACTGGAAACTTGAGAGAGATGGAAAAACTGCCCAAACGGCCAATAAACTACAATTTCTGGGCCAGGAACCACTCCTCTTGTGGTAGATAGGCTATCTAGTGCTTACCACTCCCACTGATAAGCTAGAAGGCTTCCCTTCAACACAGAAAGGCTTGGGAAGCTCAGAAGCTTGCAAGCAGACTTGGACACAGCAAATTTGTATCTGGACTAGACTAGTTACAGGAAAGGGGGAAACAAGTGCAAATGCAGGTTTTTAAATCAGAAAGTTGAGAGAGGTGGAAAAACTACCCAAACGGCCAATAAATACAATTTCTGGGTCAGAAACCACTCATTATGTGGTAGATAGGCTACCTAGTGCTTACCACTCCCACTGATAAGCTAGAAGGCTTATCTCCAACACAGAAAGGCTTGGGGGGTGCAGGAGCATACAAACAGTCCTGGATACAGCAAATCTGTATCTGGACTAAACTAGTCACTGGAAAGTGGGGAAACAAGAGCAAATGCGGGCTTTTAAATCAGAAAGTTGAGAGAGATGGAAAAACTGCTGAAACTACCAATAACTACAATTTCTGGGCCAGAAACCACTCCTTATATGGTAGATAGGTTGCCCAGTGCTTACCACTCCCACTGATAAGCTAGCAGGCTTCCCTCCAACACAGACAGGTTTGGGCGGCTCAGGAGCTTACAAACAGTCTTGGATACATCAAGTTTGTATGTGGACTAGACTAGTTACAGGAAAGGGGGAAACAAGCTTAGAATTTTTTTTTTAGTAAAGTGGAAAAGAAGAAAGTTGGAACAGAAGATAATTCAAGGTTAATAATCTAACTAGGTTGGCCTTCTTAAATGCTCTCTATCTATTAGGTAGAATGAACTAATGACATTAGACTGGGAGGAGTGTCCCAGATCAAATATACAGTATGGGTGGGCAACTGCACAGCTATTAGCTGTAGCCATTAAATGAAAGTTTTAAGCAGATAAAGGAGCAAGGAGACTCTAGAGAATGCTTTTAACTGCAAACAAATCAGTTATGTGATACCTGACTAGAACACAGAAACCTCCAAAAAATGCACATAAAAGCACAGATATAGTACTCACAAACAGAAAATACAACTCTCAGTATGAAAAAGCAGTTTACAGTTAAGTAATTCAGTAAACATGCAATTAGAGTAATGAAGCAATATCTAGCAATGAAAAATACAGTTAAAACAGTATAAAACAGTACATACAAGAAGCCTTGTGAAATAGTAAAAAAGCTTTATAATAGTGAAAAGTGTAGTAGATTAACTGTATAGCACAATTATAAGCATTACAGAATGTGCAATTCAATGAAATAAGTGTAAGAAATAACTTATTCTTCTCTTGGAATCTTAAGGAATTTCTGCTTAGTCCCAGTAATGAATCACAATCCACAGCCTGGTAAATACAAGCACAGCCCTTTGCAGACACAGGGTTTATATACCGGAAAGGATGGAAGAATTAAGAAGCTTGAATTGCTACTCAGTCCTACTAGCCTCTCTTGTTACCCAGTCACTCATGGTAGAGAAGGTCAGGAAATGTTGTTACTCTCTACTGTTTTTACAGTTCTTCCATGGGGCTATAATTGTCTATGGTCATAGAATCCATTTACAGTATTTTGAATCATTTTTTTAATCACAGTTTTGGTGTAATTTTATTTGCGAAGCATTTTTGTCATGAATTTTTCTTAAGTTTATGTTTAATTCTTTGTCTAAGGTTTGATGTGATGGGGTGGATTTGCAACATTTTACATGCATTTATTGTTTAAACTGTGATTTTTGATGTCATTTTGTTTGTGTGGTATTTCTGACAAGAACTGTATGCGATATCACAATTAATTCCTAGTCTAAGGCTCTTTTACAATGTTATTTTCATCTATCTAGCTACTTGTTTACTCATGTACTAGAGTTAATGCCTTTCTGGTTGGACAGTTACAGGCTTCTCCTGAATTTTCTGTCATAGTAGAGACAGTTTTTCAAATGTCTCTTGATATTGTGCAAAATTTATACTGTATCTATTTATATGGGGGAGGTCTATGTAATATGTTTATTTTACTTTGTGCTGAGTTAGTGAATTGCATGTGTTTTTTTCTACAATATGTAAAAAAAGGAATAAACAGACCTCCCATAAATTCAGTGAATTTCATCATAAACTCATAGTCACAAACAAGAAGTCACTGGAACTAAGGCAGTACAAATGTTAATTGTAATTGTGATTGTAACTGGATTTGTACACTCCTACTGCCTTTGTTCCAGTGATTTCTTTTTTGTGACTTTTTTCTGCAATACAGCATTTGGCATAGTTTCTCTGTAGAAATACATTTCAGTTTGCTATTTAAAGGGAACTTTGTGAAATGTGTCCATTTTGCACTGAAATGACTCTGCAACAAGTGCTTGGTATTGATCTGGCAAGTTTTTGCCGCATATCTTGATGGATTTAAGTACTGTCCCACACCACCACTCATATCTTCCATGTATGCACCTAAAAAATAAAAGAATAAATCAAAACAACCTATGGCTCTTGACTTCAGGTTGGCTATCAGACCACTGACGTTCCGTTACCCCAGGTCCTCTGATGTGGTTGTATTACCACAACTGTGCATGACATGTGGGTCAGACATATCCTCCAGGACTGTACTATTACCTGCTGCAGGTATCTGAGAATGACCTCTTTTGGTGCAGTGGGAGTCTAGTGGTCGGAATCTATTTTCAGTATTGAGACTTTTCCCCAGGAGATTCTCCAATTAGAGTATTGTATTCAGTCTTTGACTCTTTTCTTATATCTGACATGGTGGCTGTGGTGAGATGCGTACCTCAAGCAGTTGATTACAAGGTGCAAATCTAGGTTACAAGTAACACCAGCGCTTCCACCAGTAGTCAGTCTGCTAAGAATCCCTTTTTCAATGGGATCCCATGTTTGAGGATTCTCATGCATCTGTGTTGAATCATTTAGGTTCCTGTGATGATGATGATTAGGTACAGACACCCAAATAGATGTTTTCTTTTGCCAAAATATTGACTATATTTACAGATATGTTCAACTGGAAGCTATCTTCAGCTGCCCCCAAGATTAACAGGGTTTATGCCCTCTTAGAGGATGAGACCCCAGACATTGTGATCTTTCCACCCCTAATCCCAGCATTGGAGGATATCTTTGAAAAAGCTTGTAGTTCCCCTTTTTTCACTGAGGCCTATGACTAAGAAAGTGCTTAAGAAATTTAAGTTATGCTTGACCTTCTCTGGCTTTCAAGCCCCTTTGTCTGCAAACCCTGCTTCGGTGTCCCATGTGACTTTTGCTACTAAGAAGCCATGTCTTTTTCTAACCATACCTCTCAACCTCTTAGCACAAGAAATCTGGACAAAGCCACAAATAATGGGGGGACACAGGATAAAAACGAGGGTCACTTTTTAAATTTTGCTCTTACAAACTTAGATCGTTGAAAGAATATTAGGTTTTGCTTTAACATGAAATTTCTGAAGGGTAAGAAGTATGAAACTCAAATGTCTGTTACTATTTTCTGTCTACAGTCTTTAATGATTTGCCAATAGTTTGCCAGAAAACCACATTTTTAATAAAAATGTATCAAAAATATGAGGCATAAATCTGGACATTCTGTGAAAATCTGTACAGTTGAGAGGTATGCTTCTAACCTAGTCCCTCAAAATAAACCAGGCAAGTGGCTAGAAGCTCATGAAAAGAAGATGGTGTGGTTCAGCAGGACAGCTTTTAAAGTGTTTAACTTCAAGTGTTTCATGTGAAGTTTGTGTTCTGATGCAGGTATAGTTTAGATAAGTTTGCTGCATCATTGAATGCAGAGCAAAAGGTCTTTGTAAATGATATTATCTGCAATGTTTCTCGTGTCAAAATATGCATTAAAAAGTGGCTTGGAGATGGATGTTACTATTTCTAAAAATGCAGCACTGACAGTGGTGAGTAGGAGGTAAGCCTGGTTGCACTCCAAGAATTTTTCAGATGAGTTAAAAAAATAAAATTTTGAATGCTCCTCTTGAATCTGATTGTGTTTGGTACAGCAGCTAATCAGATCCTTAAACATTGGATGATAGAGGTAAATTGTTGCAAGGAGTGTCAATAATGTATCGTATTCCCACGTTCTACTCCTTTAAGCAAGATAAACAGCAGGATAACTCCACAAATCTGAACAGAATGGTTCCTTTACTAAATAACATGTCCTCCTCACAACGTATGACTATGCCTAGGCACAGCACCTGGCTTTATCAAGTCTCCTGCTGTGTGCCTCGTCTGTCAAGCTAGGTCTCAACAAGGCAACCTGACCTTCAGAGGTTTCTGACAAAAGGGTGCTAAAGATTGTTAGAAGGGTTACAGATGGCAGTGGAAAGACTAACCAAATCTGTTCGGAGGGGATTCCTCCTCATCCGCCAGACCAGACTCTGTTATTCCTTCCTGTTCTCCAGCAAATGCTGGATTCAGGGGTCATAGAACTGGTCCCACCTTTGGAAAGAATGAGAGGTTTCTACTCCATAATTTTCTTGGTTCCCACAAAATAAGTTTTGGGGCCCAGTGTTTGACCTTTCTTTTCTGTATACTTTTGCCAAGTTCCTCAAGTTAAAGATGTTCACCATGAGGACATTGCATTCTCTGTTGCTGGACAAATGCTTTGTGCTCACCCTGGACTTGAAGGATGATTATTATCATATCCCCATTGCTCATCACTACATAAGATGTCTGAAATTTGTTGTGGCCAGTACATAGTTTTCTGTATTGTTTTTTGGGCTATAAACTGTGTGATGGACCCTCTTAACTCAGGCAGTAATCAAGGAGCATCAATCCTCACCACTGATACTGGTGAGAAATCATCACTAAAACAGGGATGGATTTACACATTAATTTCAAATGCAGTTTGCTGCATCAAGCACAGTTTTCCCCAAGAGCAGTTCTAAGTGATTGACACACCCACACCTGTATATTTGATTTTCACACACACACACACACACACACACACACACACACACACACACACACACACACACACACACACACACACACACACACACAAGCTCACAAGCTCCTGGGAAATGCTGGCACATATTTACTAGTTGTGCCCATTTATGCCCAGACAAAGAGGTAATGATGCTGCCACCAGCCAGTCACTATCAGGATCTTTCAAGGGTAACTTATATGTTATAGAATCAATGATAACATAAATAGTGTAACCTAAGCAGCAAGGCTTTTCGAGTGACCAAGGCATCACTAGAATAAGCACAAGTACTCTCAATATGTTAAAAGTAATGTCTAATAGACCAACCACAATAAAAAGTACAACAATATTTAATAATAAATAATAAATAATATAATAGAAAACATGAGAATATTAAATATTTAAGGGCAATAAACATTAGAGTTTCAATCACAGGAGAAATAAAAATAACACAGTTGGACAGATTCAAGCAGATGCAGGAAAAACAATACTTAGTTAATTCCACTGTAATTCCTGACTGTCTAAAGAAGAACTGTTCCTTATCTAACTTAATTAATACAGCAAGGCAAGATTAGATGCTGACTTGTTTACTTCCACAAGATAAGGTGGTGTTCTTCCTACTAACTGAACACAACTGAACTGAAATGAACTGACTGTGATCTTTATATCAAGTTTGAAAGAAAACAAAACAAGATGATTTGTGAGTTCCATCCTCTTATTGCTGGTAATAGAATGACTTCACATTTGATCGCATGACCCTGGTAGAGTACAGACTTAGAGCTTTTCTAAGATTTGTTGCAGTATTTGAAAATTATAGAATTCTTTGTTTAAACATAAACATTTAATAATTTATAACACTGTTGATACATTTTTAACATAAGCATCTATACGAGTCAGTGTAACAGTCAAATGACACAAAATTATTTATGAAATTATTTACAAAGTTATCTACAAAACTCCATCTAACCATGCTGGCATATGTTGCATGTGCACTGCCCTATTCTACCTGTTACAGATGGCAATGCCTCACATCGCCACATTTCTCCCCCACCTTTGAAGACTCAAGCTACATTTTCAGGTGAACCTGGAAAAACATTGCTTGTGAGAAATAGGCCTGTCTAGGAACAGATTAACCCATACCCTGTCTTGAGAGTCCATCTGCATTTGCATTGCTGACCCCACTACTGTGTTTTGCTGTTATGACATATACCTGCAACACTAGGCTTCACCTTAATAACTTGGCATTTTGTTGGCTGACTCTATGTAGGCATGTTAAGGGATTGTGGTCTGTAACCACAGCAAATTTCCTTCCATACAGATAAGGCTGAAGTTTTTGCAGTGTCCAGACTATGGCTAGACATTCTTTTTCTACAGCTGCATAACATTCCTCCCTGGGTTGTAGTCTACAGCTGAGATATAAAACTGTGTGTTCTTCTCCCTCTGAGGAAAGTTGGCTGAGTACAGCTCCCACCCCATGGTTTGAAGTATCTACCTGCACAACAAACTCTTTGCTGTAATCTGCAGTGGCTAACACAGGGGGTCCTCTCAAAGCCTCTTTAAGCTTTTGGAGTGCCTGCTCACAGGATGGGGTCTACACTACCTTATCTGGCCTGTGTTTGCTTGCCAAGTCTGTGAGGGGAGCAGCTATTGTACTATAACTGGGAATGAACTTTCTGTACTACCCTGCTGTCCCTAAGAATGCCTTTACCTGCTTTTTGGTAACAGGGGCAGGCCACACCTGAATAACTTCTTGGCAGGTTCTGGCTGAATCTTACCATGCCCTACTCTGTGTCCCAAGTAAGAGACCTCTGCCATACCCACCTGACACTTACTGGGCTTAATGATCAACCCTGCCCTTTGCAATGAGCCCAGGACTTCCCTGAAATGCTGAAGGTGGTCTTGGCAAGAATGGCTGTAGATGGCAATATCATCCAAGTAATCAAGGGCATAATCTTCTGCTAAGATAAAAATCTACCATCCTCTTCAAGAGAAGGTTGCTGGGGCATTTTACATCCCAAAGGGAACTCGTATAATCCAAAAGGAGTCAAAAAGGGTGATCTTTCTCTAGTAATTGGAGTCAAGGGCACTTGCCATTAGCCTTTGGTCAGATCAATAGTGGTCAGATTCTTAGCCCCGCCCAGCTGCTCTAAGGCTTCATCTGTCCTAGGCATGGGGTAAGCATCTGACTCTATGTGACTGTCCAGTTTCTGCAGTCCATGCAGAATCTGATGCTACCATTTTGTTTGGTACCAGCACCACTGGGAAGGTCCAGGTACTGCTGGACTCCTGGATTAGCCTAAATTCCAACTTTTCCTGTATTTCTTCCCTCAGAGTCTGTCTTACTCACTCAGGCACTCTATAAGGGGCCTGCTTGATAGGCCGTGAGAGTCCTGTATCCACATGATGCTGTGCCAGGTGGGTGAACCCAGGTTTCCCTGTGAACATACCCCCAAACTCTTGCAACACTACTCATATTTCTTGAACCTGGGTGTGAGATAACCACTGGGATATTGCTACCCCTAACACAGAGGTGTCAGTCCAAGACTCACTGAAGAGATCAGTCACTAGATCCCCTCAGACTACTCCTGCCATCCACTGCAAATACTCAGCACTAGGGCCTCCCAATCATGATAAGAGTTCATCATGTTAACATGGTACAGTTTGTGCCACTGCCTCCTGCCTATCAGGTTTACCATATAGTTAGCATCACTGACCTTCCTTACCACTTCAAAGGGACCCTTCCAAGCTGCCTGCACCTTATTGTGTCTGACAGGAATGAGCACCATAACCTGCTGTCCTACTCTTGGGCTCGAGCCTTCCTGTCATACCAGACCTTTTTCTGCTGTTGGGCTCCTGCTATGTTCTCCTGGGCTAAGTCCATGAGCTCCCTAAGCCTTGTTCTGAGGGTTAGGGCATATGCCACAACAGACTCCTTGTGGGATTCACACTCCCCCTCCCCTTCATGATGAATGAAATCTAAAGGCACCCCACCATATGCCTATGCAGCAACTCAAAGGGTGAAAACCTGTGGATTCCTGGAGTACCTCTCTGTATGGAAACAAAAGATGTGGCAAATATTTGTCCCACTCTCTCTTGAACTGGTCTGCAATGGCAATATCATGGTCTTTAGTGTAGAGATTAACCTCTCCACAAGACCATTAGTCTGGGGATGGTAGGGATTAGTCTTTATGTCCTTCACTCCACAACAGTTCCACAGACAAGCCAGCAGGTCTGACATAAAATTGTCACCTCTGTCAGTTAATATTTCTGTCGGGAAATCTACCCTGCTGAAAATCTCTAACAAAGTATTTGCCAACTTCTCTCCTTCGATGGAGGACAGAGCCACTGCCTCAAGGTATCTAGTAGCATAATCTACTACTACCAGGATATACTTCTTCCCTGTGGAACTTGGGGTGCTCATAGGTCCAACAATATCCATAGCTACCCTGTGACATGTCTCCTCAATCACAGGCAAAGGCATCAACAGAGCTTTGACCTTGCCCCTACCTTGCCTACCTTTTGGCACTGCTGACAAGTCCTGCAGTACCCTGTTACATCCTTTGCAAACCCAGGCTAATAAAAGTTCTGCATAAAAAGTCTCTTGGCATGCTTTATGCCCATATGACCTGCAAAAGGAATGACATGAGCTATGGCTAGAAGTGCCAGACTGTAGGCTCTGGTCACTACCAACTGCTGTATTTCCTCACACTCTAGCCCTCCCTCAGGGGTCCAATCTCTGTACAGTAACCCCTTGTTCCAGTATACAGACTCCCATTTTCCTTGAGAATCAGACTCCCTCCTTTGCTGCCTCCCTTAAGCTTGTTAAGGTACGGTCCAAACGCTGAGCCTGTTTCAACTCTACTTTTGTGACCCCTCCCAGCTCCCCTTTCACAGGAAGCCTAGTATCTTCTGATAACAGTGCTTCACTGTCAACCTGGGTACTATCACTCATCTCTGTCCTTGAAATCATCCTGTCTATGGGAACATCAGTACCTACCAGCAGCTGTGACTCACTTTCAGGCTGACTGCTACAGGGTAGCTCCCTCCCTAAAATAGCCACATCACCAGCCCCAGCTTCAGGTTTGGGGTCTGTCTTGGTCTCTCCCAGCCTACCAGACCTACATGACTGTGTGTAACTGCATGCACCATGGTTCTGTATTATCAAAATCAATCCCTATCAAGACATTTGCAAGAATATCCTCAAACACAGCTACCTGCGTGCTTACTTTTCCACCTTCCCTGTCAAGATGAACCCTGGCCAAAGATATTTGGAATGGGATTCCTCCTAAAGCTCTGATTGGAGTGGACTGCCCCAGCAAGTACTGCTCCCCTTTAACCACTGCAGGCTTCACAAGGGTTTTGTCAGAGGCTGTGCCTCTCTTAGCAGTGGCCTGTCTTCCATCCACTAAGGTAGGATACAAACTCCATTGATAGTTTGGTACCCCTGATATCTCCATATAACTTACTACTGGTATGCTGTTATTCCCACTTGCTGACACCTTCACCTTTTATTCCTCACCATGCTTCCCTGGACATTTGTATACTACATGGCCCCTCTGGTTACATTTAAAACATCTAACCCATAATCCTGGCTGTGTATCTGAACTAGTGGCTTCCCCTGTGACAGGTAGACTCTGTTGAGGTGGTTTAGGCTGCCCAACATGCTTTCCCTTATATACATGTGCAGCACTGTGTATCCCCTTCTTGTGCAGTGATGACCCACTTGCTGAGCAGAGATCTCTTTTCTCACCAGCTCATCTGCAGAGTTACACTCTTAGTCTGCCAACCAAATTCATATGTCTTCAGGTAAAGTATTAAAGCCTTGTTCCTTCACCAAAAGGTCTGGCAGTCTTTAAAAAAAAGTGGCACACCGACTCACCCACCTATGAAAGTAAGTAAGTACTTAACTCAGCAATATAATCAAATACACTTTCATCTGTTTTGCATCTATGTTCACAAAACTTTTTTTCTGTAAGCTAAAGGTGTTAACGTATAACAGTTCAATAAACATTGTTTTACTTATCATAGTTTAAACAATCAGTATCAGACAATTTAGAAACAATAGTTACAGCTTTACCATGGAGTAAGGAGGTCGGGAACTGTACCCATTACTCTTTGGGCAACATTGAACCATTTACAATACACTTTCAAATATCTGAATAAAGCTATCAAAGTCATCCCCTGCTGCAAATTGTGGAAGATGTTGACTTACCTTTATTGCTTCTGGAGTCTGGTTATTCCCTTTCCCATTACCTCTATTACCCTGATGAAGAGTCAACATCTCCCTTTCATGTTGTCACTGCCTCTTTATTTCTTCAGCCTTCAATTTCTGCAGTCTCTCATTTTCATTTATCTGCAAATGTTTGGCCTCCAGTTCATACTGATGCTGATTCCCTTTTTCTTCTGTCTCCCAATATCACAGTCCATGCTGATACAGCTTCTACTTTTCTTCAGCCTCCAAATGTTGCAGTCTTTCTTTGGTCTTCAGTTCATATGGACACTGCTTCTCCTTTTCTTCAGCCTCCAAACACTGCAGTTTCTCTTTGGTCTGCAAACATTTGGTCTCCCGTTCATCTCTAACTCCAGATGGATTTTAATTCCTCTGAGGAAAAGGTGAACTGTCCTGTTTCTGAAGACTGCAGATCCCCAACACCAGACTGATTATCCTCCTGGCCACTGTTCCACTCTGCAGCTGCAATTAAAGCTGAAATAATTTCTTTAGTCCAGTTAGCATGCACCAGTCCTTTGGCTTCACACACTTTGGCCAAATGGTTCTTTGTCAGCTTACCATAATCTTCTGCTAACATCTTTGCCTGCTTTCCCTGACTAACTAAACTAACAAAAATAAATAAAGCTGTTGTGACAATGAAAGTCTAAATGTTTACCTTGTGGCTGCAACTGCCCACAGGTTGCTGAAGTTCAATTAATATCCCACCGTTCTGACACCAATATGTGATGAACCCTCTTAACTCAGTACAGTAATCAAGGAGCCTCAATCCTCATCACTGATACCAGTGAGAGATCGTCACTAAAACAGGGATGGATTTAGACAATAATTTCAAATGCAGTTCTCAGCATCAAGCGCAATTTCCCCAAGAGCATTCCAAGTGACTGACACACCCACACCTGCATATTTGATTTTCACACACACACACCTGGAAAAAGCTGGCACAAATTTACTAGTTGTGTCCCTTTATGCTCAGACAGTAAGGTAACAATGCTGTCACCAGCCAGTCACTTTCAGGCTTTTACAAGGGTAACCACTAATACTGAGTAAAATCAATACTAATAAAAATGGTAGAGTGTAGCCCAAACAGCAAGGCTTTTCAGTGTGGCCAAGGCATCACTAGAATAAGCACAACTGTTCTCAAGATGTTAAAAGCAATCTCTAAAAAACAGCCACAATAAAAGGTATAAAATATTTAATAATAAATAATAAAATAGAAAACATGAGAATATTAAATATTTAAGTGCAATAAACATCAGAGTTTCAGTCACAGGAGAAATAAAAATAACACAGTTGGACATATTCAAGCAGATGCAAAAAAACAATACTTAGCTAATCTCACTGTAATTTCTGACTGTCTAAATAAGAACTGTTCCCTATCTAACTTAATTAATACAGCAAGGCAATACTAGATGCTGAGTTGTTTACTTCCACAAGGTAAGTTGGTGATATTCCCACTAACTGAACACAACTGAACTGAAGTGAACTGACTGTGATAACTGTCATAGATTTTTATATCAGGTTTAAAAGAAAACCACAAGCGGATCTGTGAGTTCCATCCCCTCACTGCTAGTTATAGACTGACATTACATTTGATCACATGACTCTGGTAGATTACAGATGCAGAGCTTTTCTAAAATATGTTGCAGTATTTGAAAATTATAGAATTATTTGTTTAAACATAAACATTCAATCTGTTATAATAACACTGTTGATACATTTTTAACATAAGCATCTGTACAAGTCAGTGTGACAGTCAAATTCACAAAATGATTTACAATACTCCAGCTAACCATGGTGGCACATGTTACACATGCACTGCTCTATTCTTCCTGGTACAGATGGCAAAACCTCACATTGTCACACACTACACTACAAGTGTTCACCAAATGCCTTGCTCCAGTAGCAGCCCAGTGGCAGTCTCTGGGCATTCACATCTTTCCATACTTGGATGATTTGCTGATCTGCAGAGAGTCTGCATGCAGGTGTCTAGAATTACTAGGGAAGGTTTTAACCTTAATCATCCATCTAAGGGTCAAGTTGAACCTCCTAAAGTGGTGTGACAACTTTGCAAAGCCTTATCTTTTAGGAGTGCTTAACTGACTCCAACATGAGAATGGCCTTTCTGCCTAAAGATAAGGTCCTGTTCATGCCAAATGTTGTTTTTGGATCTCTCCAAGAAAAATGTTACCTCATTGAGAGATTCCCCAACAGTTCTTTGACTGATGGCATCCATTATTTTCATGGTACCCCTGGCTGATTTTCAGATAAGAAAAATTCAGTGGTATGTCCAAAATTGTTGGATCTAGCGCTTTCATTCCCTGAAGTCCCAGTTGTTGGCCCTACTCTTCATCAGATGAGAGATACAGGGGTGGAGAGAACAGTTAAGTATCAATCCAGGCCTTCATTTCTCCCCTTCAATGCCAGTACAATCTGCCCAGACAGATTCATCCAACTTCACCTGGGGAGCTTGGTCAGTGGAGAAACAACTGGAAGCACCTTCAGGGCCCAAGAACACAGGGAAGCACATCCGTTTCAAGGAGATGTTGGTAGTGATTCAAGCCTTTAAAGTCCTTCACCATCTTTGGATACAAGGACCTCCTTTAATAGTTATGTACAACATTACAGTGATGTGGCACCTCAACAGACAAAGGGGGTATGAGGTCTTATTCACTGGGCTAGTTGGCAATGATATCCTTGGAGAAGGCTTTCAGTATTCTCTAACTCCTCAGGCATCATACATTCTGTCAGAGCAGAGAAATGTGGCAAATAGTTTAATCAGATCCTGGGCAGACCTAAATGAGTGGAAGCTCAAGTAAATGGTGCTTCAGGATCTAGTCCAGGTGTGGGGAATACTTCAAATAGATCTGTTTTTCTCCTTTTAAAACAGACAGCTGGAGAAAGTCAGGTCCAAACATCCTTGCAACCATGATATAGTCTTGTTCACTTGGAAGAGAATGTTCCTGTATGTGTTTCTACCCTTTCCTCTGATTCATGAAGTACTTCTGAAATTTCAAAGAGAAATACCAAGAGATCATTGTGGTGACCCTCTATTGGCCCAAGTAATCTTGTTTCTCCCTATTAACATTATTCTCCAAGGGCAATTACCACAGAATTCCTCTCACACTGGATCTGCCTACTCCATCTCAGGAGCAACTGGCAAACCCTGATTTGGAGAAACTTCAGTTGACACATTGGATGATTTCATCTTGACTGTGTTTAGACACCTGTTTGGTGCAAATGTATAGCAGGTGTTAAAGTAGACCAGAAAGCCTGCTACTAGAAAATTGTATGTTTACAAATGGATGAGCTTTTCTAAGTGTGGTCTAAATGGAAACAGAGGGTCCATTGAGGTTAATCTCCCCCTGGTCTTGAAATATTTCTGTAAGCTACTTCAGGATGGCTTGTTGTATGTGTCCATTAAAGTGAATTTACTGGCCATCTCTCCTTGGCTGCCAATGGATCCTCCTCCTCTTTCTTCTTCACTTTTGGTAAAACAGTTCATGAAAGGGTTTTTGCATATGAGACTACTTCACAAGCAAATTCCTCCTTCATTTGACCTTAATTATGTTCTTGAAAAATTAACCTTACCACCTTTTGAACCAATGTCTAATGCTAATCTCAAGTTCTTAATGTGGAAAACTGTTTCCCTATTCCTCTGATATCTCCAAGGTGAGTTTCTGTCCTGCAAGCTCTCATGGTGGACAATCTTAACTGATTTTCCACACACAAAGGGTTGCACTATGCATTAATCCATCTTTAATACCAAAAGTGGTTTCAGAATTCACTCTGTCAGTCTAATAATTTCCCTATGTTCTTTCTAGAATCTAAGAATAATGGAGAGAGGATACTTCATACCCCGGACGTGCATAGGGAGCTAAGGTACTACCGTGACAGAACAAACCCCTTTAGGGAGGCTGAAAGGCTTTTTACTTTCTTTTCTGGAGCAAATAAAGGTCAACTTTTCTCTAAGCAATCCATTGCATGTTGGTTGTCATCTGAGTTTTTTCTTACACTCACCATGGCAAGGCAAATCTAGACAAGGTAAATGCACATTGAACCAGGGCCTTTTCCTCTTCAGTGGCATATTTGAAATGAATGGACTCTAGAAGTATTCTACAGGCAGCAATGTGGTCTTCCATCCATACCTTCATGAAACACTACAAACAGGATGTCTCTTCTAGATCCAGAGCAGGCTCCATGAGAATCATTCTTCATGGGCTCCTGGATCCTTATCTTTCCTCCTTCCAGGTTGGGTACACTTTGGGAATCTGCACATATTCCACTAAGGCAGTGTGTTTGTTGAACATAGTAAAGTTGTGTGAGTTCAAAGAACACACTGCCTTATTGGCAGTATTCTCCCACCACTCCTCTTTTGTTGAATGCATATAGTGCATTATTGGAGTTGCTGTTGAGATCTGGTTCAACAACTTTTCTTGTTTTGCATGTGTGGCATTTGGTTTAGAACAGTAGGTATTTACAAACCTTGTGTTTCCATCTGCTCTTCTTGATGGACTCTAAAAAACTGAAAGTGTCCTGTCTGTGAGTGTGATGGGCTGCCCTGGTCCTACCAGGTGATTAGTGCTTCACCCTGGCAGATAGGCAGTGGGAAGGGTTTTGAGTTTTAACAGACTTCCAGAGGGAGGGTGCCAGGGCACTACTACCCGTATGCCAGTAAGACAGTGTGTTCTGTGAGTATGTACTGTTACTCGTAAGTGGAATTTACATAACTGCAGTATATATTGCATAAGGAATTATAGAATGTACTTCTGCAGAACAGAATGAAATGGCAATGTCTGATGTAGAGAAGAATATATAGATTTGAGAAAGGACAGACAGCTGAGTAAGGCAACTGGAAGGAAGTGATTGTAAATTTTCAATTACATTTTCTATACAATTATGCATTTATGTCATTTTAAAGCTCAGGACTTGTCTTATTTGAAAACCACTTTAAATTGCTATTATATTACCATAGGTGTGTCTTCGTGGTAATGAGAATGAGCACTTTGCCCCTATAAAAGATAATGTTGATATAGATTAATATTTCACAGTAGAAAATCCTAGCTTGGCAGCTATGTCTGTAATGGACACAGGCAACCTGTAAATGTTTCATCTCCCAAGCCCCTTGCTTACAGTTGTCAAGGGTACCAGAAATTGTCAGAGATTTGGGATGCATGACTAGGCTTAAAAAGGACCTTGTGGTCATTAACCTAGTAAACACCTATGAACCTATGACCCTATAAGAAATAGTGGATAGACTAGGAGGGATATGAAGTCAGATATGCAGCATGCTCGTTTTTTTTGTCACCCCACCATAAGTAGGAAGCCACACTCAAAAGAATCTTCTGTAGTTCCTTACTGGAGAAAGAGGATAAAAACTTAAAGATGCACAACACCAAATTTCGATGTCGCACTTAGCTTAGCAATAATTCTATAAAGAAAAGATAACATATTACTGTGTTGTAGATATCATGATCAAGGTCATACCTGTCAACCTCAGAGTTCAAGAAAATCTGTAGAAAGTCTAAATTAACGGTGGGACAAAGGCCCAAAAATAGGAACAGCTTTTAAATATTGCTCTTATAAACTTGGAATTTGCTGGAATAACAGGTTTTGTGTTTGCATGCATTTTCTGAAGAATGTGAAGTCTAAAACTCAAATGCCTGCCATTGTTTATTTGATAGAAAACCATAAATTTTATGAGGAACAGACAACAAAAAATTAGACAAAAATCTGGATAATATGAGCAGTTGAGCGGTATGATCAAGATTAAGAAAAAAGATTCATGCTATAAAACTACTATAAGTCTGTAAAAATGGCAATCAGGTTGTCTAAACACTGGCAAAGTATAAGACAATATTTGAAGGCATGGTACATACGTAGGGAATCTGAGGGGGCAAAGCTCCCATATCGTGAAGTGCAGTTCCAGTGCAAAAACAATTGTGTTGCACTGGTTACTGAGCTCTTAAAGTACAATTTTGTTGAACTTATGATTTAACACTGGTTAGCTGTTTCAGTTATGAAGTTTTCTGTCTCATCAAAGAGAGGCATGATATTTCATTATAGACCATAAAAAAATCGACATGCTTGTGACAAACTTTTTTGGAATGGCACAGAACAGATTCTATAGCAGCTAAAGATAAATATATTACTTTTAAAGGCCTATAATGGTGACTGAAATGTGTCTTTTATAGTACAAAATATATTGAATATGGTTATATAAGATGCAGGTGGTGGACTAGGATTCACAACACACAAACTCCTTACATGGCAATGTATTAACATAAAGTGTGACAAATTAGGACAAAAAATGTTAAGGATGTTTAATATAGCAACAACACCCATGCATCTCAATAAGAACACAGCAGACATAACATTCTGTATTAAACTATACGTGTGCAAACAACACATTGCACTAGCCAAGGACTGTTATGCAGAAATAGCTCCGTAACTGCCACAGAAATGCACTTTTTTTCAAAGCATAAATCAGTTACCCATCTGAGTGTCAGTCATTGGATCCACTTTCCTTTGGTGAATACATGAACTGTGAGTTTCAAAATGTCATCTCAGCAGAAACTTGAAATAATATTGCTCATAATAAATAATATTGCTTTGAAATTAATGGACATCAAATATTAGTCGCTGCAGAATATTTGTCCAGTGCATCTAAAGATGGAATGATTGCTAGCAAACAAGAAAATTGGAATGACACAACTCATCAAAAGCTTAACTCATTCAGATGGCACTCATCAAAATTGAACCCAGAGGTATTTTATCTAAGTTAGGGGATGTTGGGGTTTAGGAAGTACATTCCCTTAAAAATGCATGCTTTTTAGCATAGTATAATAGCCCTGTCTTGTTGAGATCTGCTTCATTGAGATGAACTCACAACATGCGATTACTTTTTCTCTTTGATGTAACTCCAGTCTTTTTTTTTGCCGTATTACTGTAGAGCTACTGGTCTCTATTTATTTGTATCAGCATGGTTTCCATTTGGAATAAGTTTAAAGCACATTGTTTCCCTTTTACTAGGCCACGCATGCTGAGAGTTTTTTGAAGCCTAATTTATACATTTATAATGAAGAGCTAAAACTGGAGCCTGCATTAGCTATCATGCAGACACAAACTGTCTCCCGCTCTTTTCTTTTCTGGCTGTAAAGCAGACTTCAGTAAACCAAAGCAATATTGCTTCACTTTATCAACTGCACTGTTTTGTTAAACCTGTTAAAAAAATAAAAGTGTATGTCTAATAATTGTCCTGCTCAGGACAGATTACTGAAAATTGCCTATCTGGTGTGGAAATACTTTTAGAGCAAATTTACAGAGGTCATTCTAACCTGCCTTATGTGGCATAGCTGACTCAGTCATGGGCAGACAGAAATGGATATACATTAATAGAGCAGATATAGAAAAAAGCCTGGCGGTGGTACTGCTTTCACAGCTAAAAGCCTTCAGTTTTGATGTCTTAGTCTGTATTTACACAATTACATTAATTGCATTCATCTCTGATGGCTAACATCTATGGACAAGCAACTAATAGCTTTTGAGAAATGTGATGAAAAGTGTACATTTCGAGCAACATACTTGATAGCTGAGGTCCAGAGTGTCATTTGTTCTAGGGACAAATAAGTGTCCATGTTAAAATAAGTATGCTTGCTCTGATCTTTTCCAAAAGTGTAGTTGAAAATTAAAGGACTTTATCTCTGAAAGCAGTGGAACAACATGATAGACTCAGCACTGAAGTCAATAATACAAAATGATAGTACACCAGGTTATTAAAAAGAACAGAAGGTTATCGTCATAAGCTTTCCTAAAAGCATCACAATTTACATTCTTAATGATACAAATTGTCTAACTAAAAAACATTGATAGCTTTCTCTAGTTAGACATGCAGGAGTTGGGTTTTGGGGTGATCCAGTGTGCCACTGCTGGGCAAAGCAGCACATATAAGTTCACAAACATGTACAAACATAAATATGTGTGTGCACACTCATTCACACACACACACACACACACACACACACACACACACACACACACACACACACGCACGCACGCACGCACACACACACACACACTCACACACACAGTTTCTATAATCACACATTTAATTACATATAATGCTTTAATATTCTGAATATCATTTCAGCAGCTTTTAAGCATTTTGAGAAGTAAAATGATGTCATATTCAGATCAGAATGTATTTTTGAATGTGTTCTACAGATAATAAAACTTTATTAATTATTGGTGTTAAGGATGCAAGTGTTAGTTGTTTGTATTTCAGAAAGGAAATGTAAATAAAAAAACTGAAAACCATTGTGAGTCCTGTCCTTTGTGATTCAGTATGTTCATGTACTAGTGCGACACTGATGTATCTTATTTATGCCCACCTGTGGAAGTTAAGCAGTGTCATGCTTAAAATGTGACTTCTAGATAAAACAGGACATGAGAAGGCAAACATTAACACCTTTGTAAAAAACTGAAGCAATGAACATTTAATATGCCTAAGTAAACAGTCCCCATCAGACATGAATCTCTCTTCATTGACATATTGTTGCTGTCATTTTGATATATTTAGCTGTCACCATGCAAATGAGTTTTTTTCAGCAAAACAAGCGACATAGTACATTAAGTGGAAATCAATAAGCAAGTGATATTTAAAGTTTAATGCAATGTTTATAGTCTGCTGCCAAATATGAAAAGTGATTTTCAGTTGTTTGCATTATTATCCAGGTAGACTTTCTTTTAAACATAAAAAAGCTGAAATTTGAGAACCTGTTTGTCTCGATGCTGTCTCCCAATTCACCTTACACTAGGCATAATGAAAATTATGGAGACTCCCAGTAAAAACTGAAATACTCAGTTTGACCTTTCGTCCTTTCTGTTGCTGGTACACTAAGTATGTAAAGTACTTTGCCAGCTCTGTGACATAAAGGAAGAAAGCTTTGAATAGAACCCAGATGTCCTGGACTCATTTAGCAGGAATAAAACCCACATGTCCTGGACTCATTTAGCAGGAATAAAACCCACATGTCCTGGTCACATTTGGCAGACTTGGTACTGATATTGTGGTTAAATGTGGGTTCTGACATGTGAGGAGGAGTATGGGATTGACCTGGGTAAGGGTGGATATCACCATATAATGTTATGGAAGTCATGAAGAATACATAAGCAGGTGAGAGTGGTAATACAGTACAGTATTCTATATTTAATATATATACAATGCAAGAGATGAAAGAAGTGAGGAGATAGTTTTGGAATACCTATTAGTATTGATATCAATGATGTAGAGAGTTGAGGAAGGGTTAGCAGTAGATGGCTTTAGGATGAGATGATTCTTAGGTAGGTAGACAGAAGGAGACTAGAGATGGTAATCATGATTAGCAGAATGTTTAGCAGGTAAGTAAGTGCATTTGAAAGCAGGATATTAGACTTAGAAGAAGGGAGTGAGTGGAGTTAATAGGATAATTACTTCTTTGTTGAGAATGACTGTATGTGATATAGGAGTGGAGTCTTTACAGAGACAAATTTAAAGAAGGGGAGGTTGGAAATTAGGGGCTAGGAAAGGGCAGTATAGTGATCCTGAGTGAAGCAATGGTGAATGGAGCCACTTCCCTAGCAGGAAGGTGATCTTTCTGGGAACAATCTATGAATGGAAGCTCCTGGATTGTAAATGTAAGCACCTAAATCCAAAGTTATGCTACCTTAAAATTGTCAACAGGTAATTTTATTTGCTATGTGTGCTGCTAGTCTTACTCATTCACAGGATATGAGCTAATGATATATGCTAATAATATAAGCTTTCCAGAACTCTTCAGGGTGAATAGAATCATTTGTACTGCACTCTCACTCTTGTGAGCCAAAAAATGCAATTACTAATCATAAGCTATGGACCAGGTTTAACATGAAGCAAGTGTAAAAGTCCTGCCGTATCTAGACATATTTCAATTTCATGTAAATACAAGGATATGTGAGTATCAGACAATACACAAGGTCATGCATTTAACAGAAAGGCTAACATCTGAGTCTGTTACTTTGTTGGTGGGCACTCTTCCCTTACCTTGTAGCTTCCACACTTGGGAATGGACTGTTTATTTTGACAGAAAAAAGGTGAAGTTCATTTTTGTGAGGGCTACTCTGTTGATGGGCAATCTTTGCTTTCCTTGTAGCTCTCATGCATGGAAATAGACTAAGTTTGTTGTTAGCCCATGGGGCACTAAGGAATGACTTTTTCTCATGGGTAATTTAAAAGAATAAGGTAAAATCTACATTTATGACTGCACTCATAGGTTCATGTGTTCATAAGTTTATATTAGGTTTAAGACCACTAGGGCCTTTATAAGACTAGCTGTGCAAACCAAATGTGTCTCAGGAGTTATTGTATCTTAGGCATTATTATAAGGGGCCTATGTTGGCTAAGGTATGATTTAATGACTGTCTCTGTCCATTAGAGATGCATTTTCCAGAAAAGGGATAACATTTCTGATTTCCCATCTACTGGTCCAGATTACACTTGAATAAGATTAAGACTCCATTTACATGGATGGGGGAGCCTATTCCACAGAACAAGAATTGTCTGAGATATACATCTGTCCCTCCAACATATCCTACTTATGTCACAAGCAAAGTTTAGGCCATTAAAACTAGTAGTTTTTATAATGTTCATTTGCAGATTTGTAAAAGGTCTATCAGTGAGGAATCTAAGGATGCCTTGTATGCCAGGCATAGATCATCTCTTAGTTATCTGTATGAAACATTGTATAAAGGTAAGACAATTCGTTTATGCCCTATATTCATTTTGTATTCTAATGTTCCAGTTGTAGAATCTGCTTAGTCAGGTATATACCAAAGGGAGCATTATGCTTAATGATGGGTCTGATGAGGGCCAAATACCATCACATGATCACTTCCCTGGACCTTGAAGTCCTGGCCTTACTTACAAGTTGAGTGACATAGAATGATTTCCTTATTACCCTGGGCACACATTGAGCAGTGGTCAGTTTACTATCTACATGTGTTACCAAATCTCAGACTAGTGTAAGAATCTAATCTTAGGAGTGTTTTATGGATGATGTTGTTTTCCAGGGTGGCCAACTTCCTAAAATATACTATTATGCATTATTTGACATTGAATTTTAAGCCGTGGCTTTAGACCCAGTTATTTGTCTGTCTTGGACCTTCTTGTAGGATGCTAGTGTCTTTAGGGGATTCTATGATTGTTCCCAGTTTGAAGTTATGTGCAAACTTGGTCAGCTAGAGGCCTTTAGCATTGAACTTGACTTCCAGGAAGTAGATGCCAAAGAGGAGCGGACCCAGCATGGAGCACTGATGGTCTCCACTGGTGACCAGCCTCTTTGTAGAGGTGGTCTCACCATTCCTAATTTCCTTGTTTTTTTTTTGTGAGCCAGTTGGCCATCCAGTTTGTTATATAGGGGTTTTGCCTAATTCCATAAGTCTGTTTACAATGCACTGGTGGAATATTGTATCAAATGCCTTTGCCAGGTCAAGATAGGCAGTATACACTGTCTTACCCTCATCCATTGCCTTGGTAACCTTCTTGAAGAAGTCCACCAGGTTTAGTAGGCATGACCTGCCTTTGATGAAATCAGACTGGTTTGGTACAGGGTCTGAAGGTTTTCTATGTCATTGTTAATCATTTCCATAGTAATTCATTTAATGGCTTTGCATATAAGACTAGTCAGAGTACTGGGTCAGTAATTTCAAGGATCTGTTGGTCGCCTATCCTTATATTGAGGAATGTCCATTGCAGTCCTCTATTCCCATGGTACAAAGATTGTTCTAATCCTATAGTTGCATTGTGATCCCAGCAGCACTGATAGATCATATTTCAGGCTATTCATGGGCTATCTTGGGATATTATTGTGGCTCATAGAGGCTATTTTTCACCTTAGAGACACAGCCAGGTCCTGCTCCCTATTTATATTTGGAAGAATTATATTTGAAGCTATTTCCTGTGGGTGGAGAGATGGCTGGGCATGAGTGGTGGACAAAGCCAGAGCTGAATTTGTCAGCCAACAGATTTGCTATATCACCCATGCCAGTTCAGTGAATGTGGCTCCGTAAACCATCAGTTTGGCACACTGTGCTGCCTTTTAGATTTATGACATAGCTAAAAAAAATTCTTATGGTTGTCTTTGGCCTGGGATGCTATTGTGATGTTGAAATTTGCTTTCTTGGACTTAATTAGCCTCTTAGTTGTCTGTTTAGTTTGATGAGAGAGTGCTTATCTTTTTGGAAATTGCACATCCTAATTTTAGCTATGACTTTTTTATTTATTTTATTTTATTTTACATTTGTTGGCCGGGAAAGTCCAACTAGGCTCCACAGAGCCTGTTTTCAGTGGAGGCCCGGGGAGAAATGCTCCAGATTTTTTGTTTTGTTGTATAACTTGTTTAATTTAGGGTTCTACCTGGGTGGCTTGTTTTTACAGTTTGTTTTAGGCTTACTTCTTGTAGTGATGATGCCTTGTATTCCAAGCACAGATCTCCCTTCAACAGCCTGTAGGAGGCACAATACATTGATAGGGCCTTGAAGCGGATGTTCTAATTGTTGGATATGCCTGGTTAAGTACATACCAAAAAATAATTAGAGAAAAGACCACAAATTAGGAATACTTTTTTAAATGCTGGGACTATTAAGTCAGAATTTCTAGAAATGATTTACATTTTTTAGGAAGGATGGAACAAACATTCAATGTATTCATTTTGCATTTATTATGTAATACACATTTTATATGTAATACATAGTAGATTTTATTTAGGCATTTTAGGGGTTCATGTTTCTTTAAGTGCTTTAGCCAATTAGAACTTGAGTGTGAATATTTAAATGTTAGGAATGCACTTGAATGTTATCTGATGAAATTTACATTGATAAACAAAACTGGTAACCTGCTATCTGCTGTGTGCGACGTTGGTGGATTTTTCATCCTATTAAATAAGATTTTTTTTCTACTGCGGTGAGTATTTCTGGATTTATTTGCTCCTAGGAACGAGGCATGGCCTGTTTGTTTTTCTGCAGTTTGTTTCAGTTGGTTTTTTACAGTTTTTATGGCTTCAGGCAGTGACCTTAGTTCCGTTCAGGAGAAAATGGTTGTTTCACCAAAAGAAAAAGAGAACAACATTGGCAATTTAACAGCACTTATACTGCAGTTGAGTCAAAGGCTTGACAAACTATATCACCAGATTCAAATTACTTAGAGCTCTGATACTTGTGGAACTTTGAATTTGTCCATCCTGTGACTTTAATTCAACCCCCTTATGCCTTGCAGCAAGCCATTCTGCAGATCATTTAAATGGCTTGCATCATAATGCTTTTGGTTTGGAAGAAGTTGAACCAAGAGTTGTGAGTACACAGAATGGTGAACCTGTTAGTAATGGTGTTGTAAGTAAGGAAATATCCCTTCTAAAAGAGTGGCTTGGGCCTGGACTTTCCTTTACGTTGGATACAAGGCAAAATACACCATCTTTGAACGGTAAGGTGGATGAATTTGACAACAAATTGTCATGTTGTAAAAAGTTGCAGTTGGAAAACGCCTACCTTAGAGAATGTATTCGATTAAAAATTGTCCCTAAAGGTTTAAGGTTATGGTGTTTTCCAATAGGACTTAGTCAAAACTCTGCTCTCCATCTTGAATTGTTGCAGTTATTTGACAAGTTTGGGATTGAGTTACTGGGCTTGCTAGTTAAGCATAATAATATTACAATAGATGCTTTATTTAAAGATTTGAATCGCTTAGACAAAGCTATTCGAGTGGATGCTCAGTATGACACCATGACGTTTGAGCACCTAAGGATCTATAACAGCATAGACCAGCACATCAATAAATTAAAAGCTGGCAAGCTAAATAAAATTAATAGAGGCTTGATTGAGTATGCTAATGGTTCAGCTTACCCAAGACCTCTAGTCTCATACAAAAAGGTTAAATACAATGGTGGCAATAAGAACATGTATTCTAATACAGCCACAAAGTATGAGCTTGAAGAAGAGGTAGCTGAAATTACAAGTGAGCCAGCTTTGAACTATGTGAAAGATTATCCTGAACTTAGAAGAAGTGAGCGGCTTAGAAACAGACAATTCTTATGGAAAGCAGCAGTTTTAGATGGGGTTTCCAGCAGTGGGGTTTCAAGGGGCGAGACCCAAAAACAAGAACTGGAGATCATAACTTCTAGTTTTTTTGAAGTTATAAGTTCAAATAATTCCTGTATGAGTCAGGAATATTTAGAATGTGAAGTTTCTATAGAAACTGAAAGTTTAATTAATAAAACTTCTAAGTTTTTTGATCAATCAAAGGATGGTTTTGTACACCATGATGTGAATGAAAATGTGAGTGACATATCTTCATTGAGCATGACTTTAAACAATGAATGTGAGATAATTTATATTCAGTAGAAAGATTTTGCAATTTATAATTATTCTAATTTATGTATTGATGAACGTATAGCTGATTTTTTATCAAAGGGTATGACATTTGTACCTTCTAAAGGGTTTAATATTACTGACACCATGACAGACCTTAAGCTTTATGTAAGAAAATGAAATTTAGCTTTATTACATGGGAATCATGGACAGAATAGTAGTCATAACCTATAATCTATCAGTTCTACTTACAACCCTCCTTTGCATCCAAAGCTTGCAATTTATGAGAAATTGTGTGAACTGGATATGCACAATTTATATAAACATAAAAATAAGGCTGACAGCATGAATTTGAGTGAGGATGAGTCAAACATTTTGAAGTACTTAAAGAATGGGAATGTTAGAATTATGAAACCAGATAAGGGGGGTGTGGTAGTTTTGATGAATATTGATGTATACAACAACAAAATGCAAGGTATTTTAGAAACTGACAGTTACAAGGAAGTCTCCATCAATGAGTTGAACGGGGCATATAAGAAAATATATTGTCGATTGATATTTTTTTTGAAAAAAGAATAGATATCAATCTTTACAACTACCTAAACATTATAACCCCTAGGATTCCCATTTTCTTTGGTATTCCTAAAATCCACAAGGGGCTTTGTGACCCCCCCATGAGGCCTGTTGTGGATGGTAGAAATTCTACAATATCTGTATGTGCCCAGTACCTAGATTACGAACTTAAGACAATATTAAAAAGGAGAGTCAAATGTGTAAGGATTCCTGGACATTTTTAGAACACATTAACAAAATAGAATATGATGTGGATGACATTTTGGTCACTGTTGATGTTAGAAACCTGTATAATGTAATTCCATGGGATACTGGCTTACATTGGATTAATGAATTATTGTTAGAACATAAGGTGGACCATGACAAAATAAATCTTATAATGGAACTTTGGGAGGTAGTATTAACAAACAACTTTATATCATTTGACAACAAATATTACCTACAATTAATTGGCATAGCCATGGCTTTGGCCTGTGGGAAAGCATATGCCAATAGTGTCATGGCATATTGGTAAAGGAAAGTTTATTACATGTTTCAGGATGACATCAGCATTATCTGGAAAGGATCCTTAAATCTTTTAGAATAATGTTGGGAGTACAAACACCACAACTACGTTCTTGCACTTCACTTGGGTAGTAAACAAGGGCCACATGGACTACTTATATGTGCATCTGTTTAAAGATGAGATTTACGAAGCATACGTAACAGCAATTTATAGAAAGAAAACCTATTTGAACTCCTTCATACACTATAGCAGCTCACACCCGGAACATCAAAAGAGGACAGTCGTATAGGGGTAATTGGTGAGAGCTGCTCGTATGGTGCCTAGACAGGAAGATTTCTTAAATGAATGTTCTAATTTGAAATCCATGTTCCTAAAAAGGGCTTACCCAGTAGATTTACTTAATAATAGAAGAGGTCATTAGAAAGAGAGAAAATGGACACTTTAGGCCCATCATTAATAGAAAGGACCTAGTGAATCACCATTTTTTGGAGAGGGAGTTGCACAACAACCAAATGGCCTTCCTGTTAGTGTTCCATCTTTTGATAACACAACAGCAGAGACTGAACTTGGTTTCACAAGGTCCTTGACCATTATGTTCACTCATGAGTTCCATACATTAAGATGGGTTTTCAATAAAAATTGGGAAATTTTGAGAGAAGACTATAACATTAGAACTTATTTAGGTAACAAACCTGTCATTACCTATAGGAGAGGTAGGAATATGAAAGATTTGTTGTGAACTAGTCAGGTTCCTTGTTTACAGGTCCACCTTGAGATGTATAAGTGTGGAATGTGTAACTGGTGCCATAAGGTCAGAACAGGAGATAAAATTGAAGTTGAGAATTTCAAAATGAAGGTTAAAGCTAGATATAGTTGTAACTCAAAAGCTATAGTATATTTAGCTACTTGTGAATAATGCTCAGTTTTTTATATAGGAAAACATGAGAGGGGATTTAATCAGAGAATTTATGAGCATGAATATGCCATTAAAAAACAAAATCATAACAATGCCCTAGCCTGTCATATTCATGAAAACGTTAGCCATTAATTTACGTTCATGGCAATCGACCATGTGGAAATTAATGAATTAATGAATTAATTTCTAGACACCTTCTCCATAATAACCTACTTGCTGACTCACAGCATGGTTTTAGACCATTCCATAGTACCACCACTGCCCTTCTCTCCTTTACAGACTCCATCAACAAAAATCGCAACAATAATCTATTCTCATCTGCATTATTTCTTGACCTCTCGAAAGCATTTGATATGGTTAATCACCATCTTCTGATTAACATGCTTAAATCCCTTTCTCTTGACACAATGGCTATTCAGTGGTTCAACTCCTACCTGTCAAATAGACAACAAGCAGTTCTCTGGGACAGCCATTTATCCTCCCAGCTCCCAATCTCCATTGGAGTCCCACAAGGCTCTGTTCTAGGTTCCCTCCTCTTCTCCATCTTTATTAATACCTGAATACCTCCTTCCCATCCTCCACTTGCATTCAGTATGCAGATGACTCTACACTCATCTAGGGTTGCCAGGTGTCCGGTTTTTGACCGGACTGTCCGGTTTTCAGACTAATTGTCCGGTTACAAATTTTATTAAAAACCGGACACATGAAGTCCGGTTTTTGTGCCACTGACACGATCTCAAGCGTTTCTCCCATGCCATCTTTACTCACTCTCTCTCCCCTCCTTATTGCCTTTAATCCTGGTGTGCTTTGTGGCTATAATTAGAGCCATTACCTGACTCCGGACTGTCCACAAATAAGGGACCCTGTCTAGAAAACGGCGACTGCCTTTTCTTGTCTACAAAAAATAAAATCTTTTAATTTAATTAAAAAAAAATTTTTTTAAGGGTGTTCTACTTTAAGAACACCCTTTGCGTCTTGTCGCACATACTGATGATGCAGAAGAAGCTGCAATTGCTTACATGACGTCTTCATCTTCCGACTGCGCGGTGGAATAAGCTTGGCTGCAGCCTGTTCCAGCATGTGATTTACCCTGCTGTATCTGATTATACTTTCAGTTTGTCACAGATGAAACTCCTTATGACTTATATTCTTCTTGAAGCATATTGTCATGAACTCACAAAAGATGCATACAATAACAGCCTTCTTACATGACTGTGATATGCATATGTGCTTTAAATGTGTGCATTTGCTCTGCTTAAAATGTAAAATGTTGAATAAAATATGGAGAGACAACTGAAAGAGAAGAGAATGCAAGGCAACATTTGATGGCAGTACTTTCAAAAGCAGTTCAGCAGCTGTACCATGTAAATAACTGGGCATTTATGTTTAAGATGCTTGGCACATGTAGTATTTCTTTGTTGCACTTCCAGCATGCAGTTTCTTAGTAAGTCAAACATTTCTTATCAGCTGTCGGAGGATAAGTGTTTATACTCTTGTTTGCTATGCTATAACATTCCAGCAGTTTCTTTGCGATGTTTTTGAGAGATAACATGCCAGATGGTTAAGTAGTGAAGCACCACCTGACCTTCAATTACTTGTTGTGTAGGAACTGCTTTCCTGTGATAGAGGTGGGTGTGTCTGGTCTGTGACAAAGAAACTTTAGTTGTTGTATTTAGATAGGTGAGAAGTATTCTGTTTGAAGGCAAGATTATTTTGCCCCCCCCCCCTTCCCGACACACTTTCTCTGAAAATATATATATTTTTGAAACATTATAGAGATGCCTGAAAACTATGCTTTAATGCTTTATTTTTGTACATTTTATTTTGTATTTTTTTAGCTTGAAATCTGAAAATGTAAGTGTTGATAATGGTTTAAGTAGTAAATTGCATATATAAAATGTTAGATGTTATTTGTAATTTTCAAAGTATACCAGTGGAAAGTCTTTAACATCTGTGGGGGTAAGAGATTTAATTCATCTATGGAGTGACCCACTACCCCAACAGTACTAAGGATTATCATGTCATATCACCCTTTCAACAATGGACTTGAGTCCATTTTAAAAACATAATTATCTGTTCCACATATGGAATCATTTTACAATGTTGAATATCCAAGAAGAAATATCTATTCCCAATAAACCGCCTGAGTAGCTAATGTGCAGACATCCTACAAATACCTTCAGATCCTGATTATGGCCTTGCTGCATTGTTAAATGCTTATTTGCAAAAGTACTAACTTTCTCAAAGTCATTAATGACAACTAATGAGTCCATTATCTATTCAGTATGCTAAACTTTAATACTTTAAATAATATCTTCATTGTACATGCTTACTTGATTGTTTAAGTGTATGGATATTGATCATAAATGATAGTTTTCAGGCCCAGCCCAGGTTGCACAGAGACAACTCAAGTTACGTAACCTATGAGATAAAATGCAGATTGCATAAGAACAGCAGACAACAGAGATCTACATAAAATGTATAAGCAAAAACATACAAGATTTATTGACAAGGTAATGCAGTTTATAAAAAATAAACATAAATGATTTATTTACATGGTGATAACACAGCATATTTAAAAAAAATCCAAGACAGGCAAACTTGACAAGGGGGGTGATGGATAGGATATTAAGAGAAGTTAAGCAATGTGGCCTGTATAAGGCAATTGTACTGTCTCATGCTTTATCACGTATGCTTTAAACTTGGGTCTGAATTTGGTCTGTGTGGGGAGCAGGACCTCTTGCCAAAGTGTGGGAGTTAGTAGAGAAAAGTGTTATCAGTGTAATGAAACTTTGTTTGTCTGTACATCTGTCTCTCTCTCTGTCATTGCCTCTGTGTACATGTATATACACACACACACACACACACACGTATAGGTTAGCAAACAAATTGCAAAAACAGGGAGTACACTGGTTTCTGAGTAGATAATTACAATAAGTTATGCTACAGCACTCCCTGTCTTTGCAATTTTGTTTGCTAACCTGCTGCAAAATACTTTGCCAAGTATTTTGCATAAATTGTTAGCATTCACTAGAATGAAATGTTGACCCTCCCATTGTGAATCCATTATGAGTTAAATGTTATGCCCACTGATTTACGGGCATTCCAAAATTATTTCCTTTGGTAGCAGTGCTGTAGCATTGATGTCAGATTGGCAGTAAATGCAGTTTCGTCATTACTGGGTCATACACTTTGCTTCATTGCTTATGTTCAAAACTACAACTTTAAAACACACTCTAACAGGTGGTGCTTTATTATACAAGGAACTACAATCATGAAGGTGGATCAAAGAACACATATATGCCTGCATGGCCATAAAAATGTGTTCAAAGAGACTATAATTTGAAAACAGCCCAAAGGTAAACTTTATTCTCCACTGGCCAGATGCATTTTATTTGAATCTGGGTTTTAATACTGTTTTAATGAATGTGAGCTTCAATGGCAGAGAAGTTTAGTGCTTGTGCTAAGTCTATTTTCATTGTGGGACTGTTTTGTTTAGAAAATGGCTATCGGTGTTTGTGCATTTTATTTTAATATCTGTAATCATTGCAGAAGTAAATAAAACAGCTGCTTACTTATTTAATGGTGAAGAAATACAAATAAACAAAGAAAGGTTTATCAGTTTGCCATAAGCTCAGATCAGAGTAATTTATTTAAAATAAGTGACACAGCTTTGCCTTGTGTTGTGTATGAGTAGATCCAAGGATTTAAATTTTGCTTGTGACATAAATAGGCCATGTTGATGAGACACAAATGTGTCTCAGAGGGTCCCCATGCACTGGAACAAGCTTCCCATAACTTTGACCAACAGGTGGGAAATTGGAAATCATCCCTGTTGCCACCTATCCGTTTTTTTTCTGGACTATCCACAAATCATTTATTCAAGTCTCTGGTAGTCAGGAAAACACTGTACAAAGTCCAGTATTCTGTTTTACAAAAGGAAACAGACTGTCAGTGTTTGTTAAATTGGCTGATTTACTATGCTTTTTTACAGAAAAGCATAGTAAATCAGCTGAAAGCAGGCATCCAGAACAGAAAGTGGGTGTTCCCATCATCTGATGTCACCGTGATGTCACAAAGGGGGTGGGGCATGTGTGGGAGAGGGGGTGGGGATGGGTGGAGTTATGGGTGATGCAAGGGGCGTGACCTTAGTCCGGTTTTAGCCACAAAGAAATCTGGCAACCCTACACTCATCTGCACTGCAATGTCTCCTGCTGAACTGCATTCATGTACCCAAAATGTTTTTACTGCAGCAGAAAATTGGTTAAAACACATCTGTCTCCTCCTTAATTGGCTAATTCATTTTTACCCAATTTAATCCCCCCAATTTTTTAACTCTCTCTCTTAATCCCCCCAAAAAACCCCAAATCTTGGGGTTTCCCAAAATTTAAACAAAAAATTTTTACATTCTCTAAAAACAGTTAAAAAAAAAGGGGCTTACCCAGTAGATTTACTTAATAATAGAAGAGGTCATTAGAAAGAGAGAAAATGGACACTTTAGGCCCATCATTAATAGAAAGGACCTAGTGAATCACCATTTTTGAGAGGGAGTTGCACAACAACCAAATGGCCTTCCTGTTAGTGTTCCATCTTTGATAACACAACAGCAGAGACTGAACTTGGTTTCACAAGGTCCTTGACCATTATGTTCACTCATGAGTTCCATACATTAAGATGGGTTTTCAATAAAATTGGGAAATTTTGAGAGAAGACTATAACATTAGAACTTATTTAGGTAACAAACCTGTCATTACCTATAGGAGAGGTAGGAATATGAAAGATTTGTTGTGAACTAGTCAGGTTCCTTGTTTACAGGTCCACCTTGAGATGTATAAGTGTGGAATGTGTAACTGGTGCCATAAGGTCAGAACAGGAGATAAAATTGAAGTTGAGAATTTCAAAATGAAGGTTAAAGCTAGATATAGTTGTAACTCAAAAGCTATAGTATATTTAGCTACTTGTGAATAATGCTCAGTTTTTTATATAGGAAAACATGAGAGGGGATTTAATCAGAGAATTTATGAGCATGAATATGCCATTAAAAAACAAAATCATAACAATGCCCTAGCCTGTCATATTCATGAAAACGTTAGCCATTAATTTACGTTCATGGCAATCGACCATGTGGAAATTAATGAATTAATGAATTAATTTCTAGACACCTTCTCCATAATAACCTACTTGCTGACTCACAGCATGGTTTTAGACCATTCCATAGTACCACCACTGCCCTTCTCTCCTTTACAGACTCCATCAACAAAAATCGCAACAATAATCTATTCTCATCTGCATTATTTCTTGACCTCTCGAAAGCATTTGATATGGTTAATCACCATCTTCTGATTAACATGCTTAAATCCCTTTCTCTTGACACAATGGCTATTCAGTGGTTCAACTCCTACCTGTCAAATAGACAACAAGCAGTTCTCTGGGACAGCCATTTATCCTCCCAGCTCCCAATCTCCATTGGAGTCCCACAAGGCTCTGTTCTAGGTTCCCTCCTCTTCTCCATCTTTATTAATACCTGAATACCTCCTTCCCATCCTCCACTTGCATTCAGTATGCAGATGACTCTACACTCATCTGCACTGCAATGTCTCCTGCTGAACTGCATTCATGTACCCAAAATGTTTTTACTGCAGCAGAAAATTGGTTAAAACACATCTGTCTCCTCCTTAATCCTAAGAAGACTAAGTTACTATTGTTTACTCCAACTTATAAGTCCATCCCAATTTCCTTTACTATTGTCTCTAACAATGGCATGCTTATATCACCCGACAGCACCACAAAACTGCTTGGTGTCACAATAGCTAATCAACTAAACTTTGATGCTCACATCAATCTAACTATTAAAACAGTTAAGAAAAAAATAGGTGCTCTCTATAGACTTAAACAATTTCTCACACCAGTGACTAGGATATCTTCAGCTCAAACACATCTAATCTCTACACTACTGTATGCCTCTCCAACCTTTATTAACCTATCAAAAACAAACCTGTAAAAACTAGCCTCATCCTACCACTACATTATCAGGTTTGCTACAGGTGCCCCATATCGGACTCATCATTGCTTAAATCTCAGACAGCTAGGTTGGCTTGAACTGCAAAATCTCATTCTACTTCAACAACTGACTATTACCCATAGGATACTCCACTTCCCTTCTAATGCACCTACTCTTAATACTCTTATTTCCCCCTATAAGAATCTCACTACCCTACGATTAGCTAATAAACATCTAGTAGCCACATGTAAATCTCAGAATAAAGCAGGTGACTCCCTTTTCTCAAATGCTGTGGGTTCACACTGGAACAAACTCCCTAGTGAACTTACTACCTTGACCTCAACACCCCTTTTCAAGAAACATTTAAAGACCCACCTCAAATCACACTGGCTCTGCCCTTGCTCTACTCCTGACTGACTCTTGTTTCCTACTTCCACATCTTTTTCACCTCTTTTCTCATTACCTCTATTTGCACTGTACACACCCATCATCTTGGACAGGTATTACTTCTCCTTCTCTCACACTGCCTTGTCTCCATCTAGCTTGTATCACTGCTCCCATCACTACAATTTTTCCCCTAGACTCTCTTCAGCTTGTGACTTCCTCTTTCTTATGTTTTACCTCCTGTTACCTCTACTTACTTTGCTTATGTTTTACCTCCTATTACCTCTACTTACTTTGCACTACCTAATGCCTTGCACAGGTATTATTTAGTTTTTTTTTCATGATAGGTCAAGTCCAAGTCCAGATGCTATAAAAATGCAATTCTGTATTTAAATATTGCTGTTGTTGCCGTGTGTTTTTGATTTGTTAATTGCTGCTCTGTTGTTTTGTTTATGCTAATTAGTTGATAACTCCTGCTTAGTAGTTTAGTCATCCTTTTGTATATTTTTTTCTTAGTGTGTTACCTTGGACTGTTACAGTGGAGCTTTTCTCCTCGGGCCTCTACTGAAAATGGACATTTATCCAGTTAGACTAGCCCGGTCAACAAATGTAAAAAAAAATAAATAAAATAAATGAAAGAACACTATGGGGTACCAGTTTAGAACTTAAAGAACTAAAATTGCAGATATTTTTACAAGCTGATAGATGGCCGGGCATACATGATAGAATTTCAATTGTCCCAGTTTTGAAATTAAAGGTACTTGAAAGAAGGAAGATAGACAAAAAAAATTAATGTCATTTCTTTCTCAATTATGTTATAGTAGGTACAGTTTATGAATGTTTACCAGTATGTGGTGAAGAATAGTGTTTCACAGTTTTTTAATACATTTTAAGTAGTTATGTACTTTTGGAAAGTAAGTAAGTGAATAATGTGATGCAGTTGTTTTAATTCAATGTATTAATTTTGCATTTGTTATGTAATATACATTTTATATAGACTACATACTAGATTTTATTTAGGCATTTTTAGGGGTTCATGTTAGTTTAAGTGCTTTAGCTAATTAGAACTTGAGTGTGAATATTTAAATATTAGGAATGAACTCGAATGTTGTCTAACGAAATTTACATTGATAAACAAAACCGGTAACCTGCTATCTGTTGTGTGTGATGCTGGTGGATTTTTCATCCTATTAAACAAGATTTTTTCTACTGTGGTGAGTATTTCTGGATTTATTTGCTCCTAGGAATGAGGCACAGCCTGTTTGTTTTTCTGCAGTTTGTTTCAGTTGGTTTTCTACAGTGGATATGCCTGGTTAGATACATACCAAAAAATAATTAGAGAAAAGACCACAAATTAGGAATGCTTTTTACATGCTGGGACTATTACGTCAGAATTTCTAGAAATGATTTACATTTTTTAGGAAGGATGGAACAAAAGACTGAGGGAATATTAAGGGTGTCCACCCAAAATATTGACAGTTGAGAGTTGTCAGAATTATAGATATTTTTCTGCAGATTTGCACCTGGAACAACCGTACCCCTACAAGCAATGTTGAAAATTATGGCCTTTATAAATATATATATATATATATATATATATATATATAGGAGCACTACGGAATCCTGAAAGCCCAAAATCCTGAGACCAAAATCCTGAAAGTTCAAAATACTGAAAACTCAAAATCCTGAAAACACACAGGATACCAACACTTACTATATTCCCGCACAAGTACATACAAAAACATATTATCCTTCAACTAAATGCAGGGGGCAAGCCTCCATGCACCCCCCAGACCCCCTGCTACTTAAATGTATCAACTTCAAGATTGCACTTCACTACACTAAATATATATAGAAAACAGTAATAAAGTTTGTGTTTTATTTGTTTCTGTATGTACTTGTGCTGGAATATAGTAAGTGTTGGTATCCTGTGTGTTTTCAAGATTTTGAGTTTTCAGTATTTTGAGTTTTCAGTATTTTGAACTTTCAGGATTTTGGTCTCAGGATTTTGGTCTTCAGGATTTTAATCTTTCAGGATTCTGTAGCGCTCCCGTACATATATATATATATATATATATATATATATATATATATATATTAGATATATATATATATATATATATATATATATATATATATATATATAGATATACATATATATATATACCTATACATATGGGTTGCATCCATATGATTGACTGCATGAAGCACTAACTTTACTAGAGTTGTGTGAATTAAAGTTGCAGCTGCTACTTAATGCAGATTCCCAGCCAGGACTGAATGAATCTCTTAATATTAAATTTGCTTTAAGATGGCTTAGATAACCTGTTAACCATTACCTATTTCTTTAGTTAACGTTTCAATTGGTTTGAGACAATATTTCTAAAAACTGGGACATTTCATCGAGGAAACTGTTAAGCCATATCAAAGAATATTGTGCAGCCATACGTAATAAAGAGAAAAATAATGCTTTAGGTAAACACAGTCAAATATGTACAGGGTTCCAGAAGTTCATAGTTCTAGTTTTAGAACAGGTAGATTTATTTTATGGAGATGTGAATACTTTACTGGAGTTTTATGAGTTAAAGTGGCAGTTATTCCTCAATGCACAGGCTTTCCCAGGACAAAATGAAGCTTAGAATATTAAGTGTGCTTTGCTGTGGTTGAAGTAACCCCCTCAGCACTACTTATTTTTTTCAAAGACTTTGCAGATTCACTAAAACAATTAATTTTATGTAACATTTTATTACCTTTTGACTTGCCTTAACCCAAAGGTGTTATTTACCATTGATAGCTAATTTAAAGATTTTTTCACATTTTATTGTCTGCTTACTTTGCACCAACAAGCATATTTAAGATACTTCTTACCAGTTACATAATCATCGGTTCATAGGTGTTTACTAGGCTAATGACCACAAGAGTCATTTTAAGGCTAGCCATGCATCCCAAATCTCTGCCAAGTTCTGGTACCCTTGATAAGTGTAAGCATGGGCCTGGGAGATGAACCATTTACAGACTGCCTGTGTCCATTAGAGAAATAGGTACCAAACCAGGGATAAATTTCCGGTTTCCCATCCAATTGTCTAAGTTGCACTTGAATTGGGTTATTAAGGAACTCTGCTTTACATGAATGGGAAGCCTGTTCCATAGATAGGGTAGTCTCTGGGATACATGCCTATCTCTCCAGCAGGTCCTATTTATATCACAGGCAAGGTTTAAGTCTTTAGAATGGGTAACTCGGGTGCTGTTTGTCTTGTGGATATGCAGGAGGTCCATTAGAGTGGGGTTTGACAATGTCCTGTATGCCAGGTATAGATCTCCCCTCAAAAGCCTGTAGGAGACAGAATAAAGGTATAGGGACATGAGGCAGTCTGCAGAGGGCATTTTACTTATGCCCTGTATTCTTTTAGTGAGGCATCTCTGCAGAGTTTCCAAATGTTGGATATGCCTGATCAGGTATATACCAAAGGGGACATTGTACTCAATGATAGTTCTGATGAATGCCAAGTACAGTGTTACAATGACTTCCTTGGACTTAGATGCCATACCCTTTTTTATAAGTTGCACAACATAGAATGATTTCCTCACCACTGTAGACACATGATGATCAAAGGCTAGAATATTAAAGAAGTGTGTCTCTAGTTCCCTCACTACTAAGTCAACTCTAAGGGGTGTATTGTCAATATGATAGCTATCAGGGATGGATGACATCCCAAAGGATACTATTATGCAGTTCTTGGCATTTAGTTTTAGTCCATGGCTCTGACACCAGTTGTTTGTCTGTATCAGCCCCTCCTGGACAACATTTGTGTCAGTGGGAGATTCAAGGACAGCTCTTAATTTGCAATCATCTGCAAATTTAGTCAGCCAGAGACCATTGACATTGGCCTTGACTTCTGAGAAGTAAATGCCAAAAAGGAGCAGTCCAAGGACTGAACCCTGAGGGACTCCACGTGTGACTGGCCTCTTTGTAGAGGTGGACTACCCAATTCTAATTTCCTGAGTCCTGTCTGTGAGACAGTTGGCTATCCACCGGGTGACATACGGGTTTGTACGTAACCTTTTGAGTTTGTCAAAGATGGCGGTATTGTGTCAAATATCTTGGCTAGGTCAAGGTAGACAGTGTGAATGACTCTGCCCTCATCCTGTGTCTGGAGATTTACTATATCTCTATTAATCATCTCCATGATAATTTCTTCCATGGCTTTACATAAGACTAGTGAGACTTATGCGTCTGTAGTTTCCAGGGTCTATAAATGGCCGACCTTTCTGCAGAGGAATGACTGTTGCCTTTCTCCATTCCCATGAGGCATGAACGTTATTTGGAGACTACATTTAAAGAGTAATTCCAGATACCCTGATAGGTCATCTTTCATGCTATTTAGAAGGCATGCTGGGATATTGTCTGGGTTAATTGATGCAGTGTTCTTGGTCTTAGAGGGAGCATTAAGGACCTGTTCCCTAGTGATAGTAGGGGGTGTTATATTTGATGATATTTCCTGAGGGAAGGTTGAGGGGGAGGGAGGGGTAAAGTTGGAGTTGAATTTATCAGCCAGGAGGTTTGCTATATCTTCTGGGTCAGTATATGTGGCTCCATTTACAATGATCTCTGCACACAATTGTGTATTGTCTTTGAGGTGGTTGTCCTTAGCCAGTGAGGCCAAACTTACCTCAAATTTGGCTTTGATAGACTTTGTTTGTCATCTCTGTTGTTTGTTTAGTTTGATGAGAGTGCTCTTATCCTGCTGGGTGCTACACCTCCTAATTTTTGCCATGATTTTCTTCCTCCTGTTATACAGCTGATTGATTTTATGATTCCACCAGAGTGTCTTGTTTTCTGAGTTAGTTCTGTATTTCTTCCTGGTGGGTACAGCTGCCTCTATGCAGCTATTAACATGCTTGTACAGGGTTTCTCTGAACGGTTCTGCATAGACAGAAGTGGTCTTGGGGTTTATGGGGCTTGACATTTTGCCAGGTTCTCACTTAATAGCAGGTGATTAGCCTTACAATAGTTCCTAAATTTTCCAGGTTTAGCTGGGGGTCCAGGTTTTATTTTTACTTCAAAGGAGACCATTTTGTGGTCCGACCTTACCAGGGAAGGCATTACAGCAGGGGGTGTGCAGTAGTCTCTCATATCAGTGAGCACCAGATCCAGTATGATTCCACCCCTGGTTGGTGTATTGAATATCTGGTCCAGGCAGTTTGTGTTTACAAAAATCCAGGAATCTCTGTGCATGTACATTTGGTGTCATATAGGCTTCTCAGTTAATAGTGAGGTTATTAAAGTCACCCATGAATATGGTATTGGGTTGGATGTTTAGTGTTTCTAAACAGTTTAAATACATGGTATGAGTTTCCTGGGTCATAGAGGGGGAACCTATAGCTTGCAAGGAAGTGGTATTGGATTTTACCTATGGTAATTTGAACATGGAGCACCTCAAGTGCATTGTCCTGTTTGACTAGCCTTGAAGTATATTTACCTTTGATGTAAATTAGAGATACCTCCACCTTTAGGCCCTGCCTGTGAAGTAGCTGGCCTAAATGTGTGTAAGGCATTATAACCTTGCACTGTTGGTGTGCTCTCCAAGGCTTTAAACCATGTCTCAGAGACTGCACAGACATCAGCATTCTCTAGGATAAAGAGAGTTTCTCGGGAGTAGTTTTTTGTTTAGACTCCTAGCATTGAGCAGTAATACTTTTAGATTTTCTTGGTTTTGATTTGCTATGTTGGAAGTATTTTCAGTTTGGCATTGCCTAAAACAGGTACTATGGGGGAAGACAATGTATTAGCGAATATGCGAAAGCCTAGAGAGGAGAGGATCCAGACCATCCCTGGCAAAGCAGCCTGGTCTGTTGACAATCTCCTTCCATGCTGACAAATATTGCACCCCCTTAGAATGACACCAGAAACTAAGCCAATTATTAAAGTCATTCATCCTTGGAGAAGGTAAAATGCTGCTCAATGCTTGATTCATACCAGTCTGAGACACATATTCCGAGAGCATTTCTAAAAAAATGTTTTTCTGAAGAAGTTCTTGTCATGATTAAGGAATGAAAGCACTCAACACCGGCTCTGTTTCTGTTATTTTCCTTCTTGCATGGTTTTAGAAGTTTTCTCTATATTTAAGTTTTTCATCTTCTAAACTGGACTAGTTCTTTTACTTTATATATATATATATATATATATATATATATATATATATATATATATATATATAGATATATGGGTCTACTTCATATGATCGAAAACTCATATGATCGACACTCATTTCACCAACACCAAAACACCTAAACTAAAAACACTGAAAACTGATTTGGTCGAAGCCCATAACATCGACACATGAAATGTAAAGCATTATGCCCTTTCCTCACTGTAGCGCGACACTGGAGTTAGAATAAAAAGTTGGGGGGGGGGGAGCCCCCCCATATTATTTAGATAAATATTGTAATTTTTGTTATAACTATCCACATGTATGTTTAAAATGTATCATGTATGTGGGGGGCTGTGCCCCCCACACCCCCATCTATTTAGTCTAACTCCAGAGTCACGCTACAGTGGGGAAAGGGCATAATGGTTTGAATTTCATGTGTCGATGTTATGAGTTTCGACCAAATGAGTTTTCAGTGTTTTGAGCTTTAGGTATTTTGGTCTCTCTGACAAGTTTGTCAATCATATGAGCTTTCGATCATATGAAGTAGACCTATATATATATATATATATATATATATATATATATATATATAGTTATATACATACACACACACACACACACACACACACACACACACACACACACACACACACACACACACACACACATGATTAGAGTACTTTAAATTTCCATTGAACTCTGATTAACATAAAATATGTTGACAGGTTCACTGGCAATCATTATCAGCAAAATAGAAATATTTAATTGAATTGGTTGCAAATGTAAACAAGTGTCTTACAATCACAAGTATGTTAAACAACTAAAAACTTAACTTGTACATGGGGCGATTTGACCCCCCCCCCCCACCTCCCAGAATTAAACATAATAACTCTGCAACTGTGCAACCACAGAGAACGAGGAACATTTCTTAACTATATTACAGTTGAAATGTTGCATTTCCAGCTGTAATATAATGCAACAACTTTCACCCATGACAACAATTATGACTTCATATTGTGCCACAAATAACTTGTAAAAAGGAAAAATTATGTGGGTCAGGGAAACACTAGACATCTGGGATACTCTATATAGCATGTAATAAAGGCACTAAAAAAGGTTCAAACTCTGTACCCTCCCACATCTCACAGAGGATACTAGCAGTCTCCACTACCATACACACCAGGGGTGTTGTAATGTTGTAAAATGATGACTATATGTTGAAAATAAAGAGTAAAGCAACAGGGTGAAGGTTTTGATCTCTGCACTCTTGACACACACAGAGCAGTGGCATTAACCCATTACACTAATAAATTAGTTTAAGAGTTGTATTTTTTTTTGTTTTACATGTTAAGAAAAGTTCAAGAGTTACGAGTGATAAGACACCTTTAAGAGTTACAGCAAGAGTGTCCTATAAAATCATGGAGTGACAGTTGATAGAATTGGGTGTGTGTCCCTATGGGGGAAGGCTTCTGGGCAAAACTGTTAGGAACCCTTGAAAACACCAGGGAAAATGTTGAAATTATGTGATTCACTTAAATACTTTACACAACAAAAAGTCTGTCATTAAGATGCACATTATGCACAACAGGAAGAATTTGTAGCACTGTTGACTGACTTTAAGGATCTATGATTTATGAGTGCAGGGACATAAACATAAGAAGAGACATCAAGGATATTCTGACAACTCAAGGACAGGTAATAGGTAGCCTGTGTGTGTGTGTGTGTGTGTGTGTGTGTGTGTGTGTGTGTGTGTGTGTGTGTGTGTGTGTGTGTGTGTGTCTGTCTGTCTTTGTCTATATGTGTGCGTCTGTGTGTTTGTATGTGTATATATCTATGTGGAAGAGTGAATGATGGATTGCCTGTGGTAGTGAGATGTATGAGCTGCTTGAGTTAACTACCTCTGCAAAGTGCATAATATTACTAGTGGTAGTTAAAGGTGATTCAAAGACATGCAAATCAGCCAATAATAAGGTCTTTGCTCATTACAGCAATTATCTCTGAATCGTAAATTGCTGCATCATATGAACAGCCTCTTTTTAACAGTAGCTCTTAATGATCAGCAATGGAGTGCTTTCTGAATCCCCAGGATGACCTTGGATTGTTCATGAGATTATGATAGATTTTAAGTGGTTACACTCTGTTATGTTATTCATCTAGAGTAACATACACATTTATCTTAATTTGGTAGATATTTTAACAGACCTGTTTTGAAAAACTTGCAGTTTGTTTGATGCATATGTGTGTGCATGTGCTTGTGTGTGTGTGTGTGTGTGTGTGTGTGTGTGTGTGTGTGTGTGTGTGTGTGTGTGTGTGTGTGTGTGTGTGTGTGTGTGTGTGTGTGTGTGTGTGTGTGTGTGTGGGTGTGTATGAGATGATAGATAAAGAGAGAAAAAAACAGTAAAACAGAGGTTATCAGGTTAGGTCACAACTGCCAAGATAGCTATGCTGTCAATGTGCAAGCATATGAATATCTGTCGAGCAATAAGGTTAATCTTGGTAAAATAGCTTTTTCTGAATCATAGTTTTACAGTGGTTTATTTAACCTCACCTGTTTATGCAAAGCTGCTTGACTAAAGTTGGATTCTTTAAAAATGGTCCTTTCCCTTATAAACAGTTTTTTTTTTTTCTGTGTACTTTTTCTTACTGTTTCTGTTGACCATCAAATCTCCTGTGTTAGCTTTGGGTATTCCCCAGTCAGCACGACAGTTGGCCAGGGTGACTGCCATACAGTTAACCTTAGTAGTGGGCTGTGCCCCTGCTGCCATTCTGGTAATGTGATATTATTAATTTGCGTTTAAATTCACCCATAGGCAGGGAGATGGTTGTTCCACCTCACTGTGAAAATTACAGTACCCTCCTTAATGCAGGTGAACACTCCTAGCCACTTGTGATGTCAGTTGCTGCAGAAATATCTTGATAGCTGTACTCCAACCCTCCAGGTCTACCTCTTGCAGTGTTAACCCTCCTTTGAGGGGCTGTGGGAATAAGACAAGCCAAGACTGCCACATTTTAGGATAACTAACCCATCCACCCTTGTCTGGTCTGTCATTCGTCTGAGCTACTAATCAGTCCTGGGTTAATTGAGCTGTAGTCAGGGCTTCATCCCTCTATGTCACCAGAGATGGCCTGGTGGTCTTTATGATCAGTGCTTTACCAGTGAAATCAGGCACCTATCTGGAATGGATTTGCACCTAATTTAATTTGCTTGTATTTCATTACTTTTCCACCAATGCAACAAACTAATAATGTAATATATTCTTTGTGCAACTGAAGCTACAGATTAACACAAGGTTTTGTGTAGTGGTGCTGTGGCATCTCCTATAATTGATTCACAATACTAGGATTATCATCTTGTTAAGTGTGACTGCTATTTTTTCATTATTGTTATTGTTATACAGTTTATGTCACTGCAAGTATTGTTCTGCATTTATTAACGTTCACAGTACTTTTGAGATTCTCAATAAAAGTTTGCTGCATTTTTCAAAGTTGGCAAACTTGATATTACAAGAATGCATCCTTATATATGTATATGTATTTTTTTAATCACAGTACTTGATCACTTTGGTTCCCCTTCTAGCACCCAAATGGTCCATTTGTTTCTCCTGAAGGGCATAGAGATAGGCCCATTCATTTCCCAGCTTAAGTGTGACTCTATATCCAAAATGGCTAAACAAAGGTCTGTGTTGCCATTTAAGAATTATTTAGTAATTAAGAACAGATATACAATGAAGCATCTTTCACAAGCAGGCCTGCATTTGGTAGCTACTAATGACAGAACCATTGTTACCCTATGCATTTGGTGCTAGTTTTCTAGTGGTAAGCAAGACATAATGGAAATGTTAATCTAATCCAAGTCATCACTTAACATAAAGCAAGACCAGAAAAAAGGACCAGTACTGCTCACCTCTCATTCACCCACTCCTCAGGCATCATGGTTATATTGATTTATGCTACACATTCAGTCAATGTCAGCCAATTTCTTCACATCTCCAGCAAATATCCTTATTTATTTTATCCATTTTAGCAACTGGCAACTTTGAGAAAAACTCTGGACTATCATGGTCAGCTATATCAAAAGAGAAATGCCTACAGGAAGCAGTTCTTCTCATACCACAGTTCAATTATTACACCATCAGCACTTCCTAATAAGTCCATGGGTGAATACTAGGCTAAATGCCCAAAAGGGCCATTTAAGTCTAGCCAATAACTGTAGATTAAAATCAAACCCTGCGATTTGTACTTATGCGGTAAAGACCTTAACCTGTATGGCAAACCCTCCATCTAATTCTGCTTAAAAACTTATAGAGCCATAAATTGCAATATTCTTCAGTTTAATTAAATAAGAATCATCATCTTTCTGTATAAAAAGATTTGACACTAACCAACTTGGCCTATGTCACTTTATGTACTAATTGTGACACTCTCCATCAATTCCTGTTGAATATCCTATTGGCTCTTCAAAACAAAAACATTTCTAAACAGTCTGCCTGGCTTCAGCAAAGCTCTATCATAAATGATTGTAAAAACATGTTAGGAAAACACATTGATTGACTGATTGATTGATTGATTGATTGATTGATTGATTGATTGATTGATTGATTGATTGCAATCTGGTAATGTTCAAGTGGGCTAGTCAACAGACCCTTTTCAACTCCATATCTTAAAAAGAGGCAAAAACTATTTTATCAGAAACTTTAAATGGTACTGGAATCTTGACAGCATTTAAAAGCAAAAGACATCACTCTTTCAATCTTTTTTGTAACACTTTGTTGATGATTTACTCAGCTAATACTGTCTTTGATGTGTTTACTGTGCATTTCAAACAACAAAATGTTCAGCAAATTCTACACTGGCATTCTTTTTTATCAGTTGTTTTTATTGAAAATTTTAACAACAAAACATTAATATATGATAATAGAAATATTATACAAGAAATAAATATATCTAAATGAACAATAATATACAACTAAAGTAATTATTTGCAATGGTGTCTACTATAAAACAAAGATTTTTTTAAACAGAAAAAAGAAATGCAGAGTAGTTGTTAGTTAATTATTAAAGTCTGTTTATCCAGCAGTTGTTTGAATTTCAGCCGTATATTATAAGAAGAGGTAATTCTAAATGGTCTTGTCTTGATTGTGATATGTTCAAGATGACAGACTTCAGTTGCCAAGTGTACACATTCCTTCATAGTAGGAGTAGTCTCATCCTTCCAGTTCTTGGTGATGACTTTTCTTGCTGATGTTAATATAGTCCATAAAAGAGGGCATATCATTTTCATGACACAAGTGGGAATAGGTGCACTAAATAAAATAAGAGATTTGGTCAACATAAATTTATCATTAAAACAGACTGTAAAAGAGAATGCATATTATCCCAATATGTTTTAAGCTTTATACAATCATAAAACATATGCTGCCAGTCAGTTTTAACATTGAGTTTACATCTCCAGCATCCTATGTCTTTACTATACATCAAATCAGTTTTATGTAGTGTGATAAAAGTTCTATGTAAGAACTTCCAAGAGAATACTCCTCGGTTTTATGATGAAGTAGATTGTTTTGAAGATTGGAGTATTATTTTTTTTTATAATCTTCACTTGGGGAATTTTTATTAATAAATCTAAAATTGTCCCAATAGGTTTCTCTGTAACATATTGTTGATTTATTAAGTACCTTATATATTTTAGATAGAAGTCCCTTTACAATTATATTCTGGTGCATTAGAACAATGAGTAAATCAATGAATGTGGAAAAATTATTTCTAACTGTTGGTTGCATTAAAGTAATATTATATTCAACTAATTGTCTACAGTGTTGAATTTCTAGCCACATGTTTTTGCTTAACTTAAACTTAATAATAATATGATCAACATTTTGTAGCTTCCTATTGTCTAGTAATTGATACCAGTATAACGAGTTTTTATCTTTCAGTGTAGTCATTGCTGTTAAATTAAATGTATGAATACTGTTTTGAGTATAGTATATCTGCCTAAAGCAGATGCCCTATGCTGACCGCCTTAAAAAACTCCAGCTATACTCAGTCGCATATCGTCTACTCTGAGGCAATCTCTGCTTAACATACAAGGCCATGTCAAACCCAGAGCTGTTGGACATGCTACACATAAAGAAATCCCAATCCTTCAGAGCCACATGCTCCAGGGATCTAAATCTTGTCATCACAATAAACAAAACATGCGGGAGGGATAGGTTCCTGACTCAGAGACTCCCCAGACTCTGGAATAGACTGCCCATACATGTCAAGCAAAGCGCCTCTTTTGCCCTCTTCAAAAGGAACCTTGATGATTGGATAGGAGAAAGGAAATTCACCCCGGGGATCATGTCAGTCGCCCTGCTAGACAGGGGTCCAGTGCAGTAAATAGTGTGGGAAGAAATAGCCAGGGAATTGTTATGGCTAGGCTTGTATAGGCCCTATGGCCAATAGCCTAGTATCAACCTATGAACCTATGAACCTATAGGCAATTGGAAATACAAAAGAAAATCTATTCTTTATATTCAGGGTTCCTCAAATGAAAATTTTAAAGGAGGCTATCATCATATTAATATAAGAGTTAACTGATTTGTTTTTGTTTTCTATAAAATAGTCTTTTAATAACCACTGAAATTTATTAGTAGCTATTTTGGCATGATAGGAGTTTAAATTATTGGATTTACCCCACATATCTCCCTAAATATGTTTCCATTTGATATTATAATTGTTATTTAACCAAGAAATTATTGTCTTAACAATGGAGGATAAGAATACCATTCTAAATCTGGAAGACCAATACCACCCATTGCCCAGTCTCTAATATGGTGATTTAAAGCCATTCTAGGTTTATTAGAAACCATAAAAATCTCAGAAATAAAGAATTATATGCTTTTTTTGGGAGGGAGTGGGAGGGACAAAGAATGTATTATATATAGAATTTTAGGAAGGATAATCATTTTAATTAAGGAGAGTCTCTCTTCCATAGTGAAAAAAAAATTTCATTTAATAAGAGTTTGTTTTATGGAATTTAAGTTATTATTATATTTAAGGGTTGTTATATCTTTGAAATTATCAGACAATATTATCCCTAATTAAGTGATTTTATCATCTTTCACAATGTATTTATGTATTTTCTTATATATTTTATTAATATCATAATTAACAGGTAGTATTTCAGTCTTATTGTCATTAAAACTTTGTCCCAATTTCTACTGGAATATTTCTATTACTCGGAGTACTGTAATAAGAGAAGAATTGCAATCCGCCAATGTTAATAGGATGTCATCTGCAAATAATTGTGTTTTGTGGATTAAATCATTATTTATTAGTATTTGTTTAATGTTTTTATTTGCTCTTATATAATCTGGAAAAGGTTCCATAACTAGAGCAAAAAGCAATAGGGACAAGGGACAAAGGACAACCCTGTTTAGTACCCTGAGTGATCATGATTGATTGGGAAGTATGTGAGCCTATCTTAATGTAAGCAAAATACTTTTCATAAAGAAGTTTGATTAATTGTAAGAAAACTGCTTGAAAAATTACATTCTTCCAGTACTAATAATAAATGCTCCCAATTAACTGAGTCAAATGTACTACTGATATCTAGACTAACCAAAATAAGTTATTTTTTAATTATTAGTATAATCAATTATTGATAGTATTCTTTTGATATTATAATAGGTGTTCCTGTTCATTATAAACCCAGTCTGATACACTGGAAGAAATTCTATTATTCTAGAGGCATAGATTGCTATAAATATTTTACAATCTACATTTAGTAAAGAAATTGGTCTATATGAAGAATAATGTCTTGAGTCCATGCCAAGTTTTAACAGTGGGAATATTATTGTTTATTTCCAGGATGATGGCACCTTTGTAAGTCCTTTAACTCTTGAAATACGTCTAGTAAAATACTCAAAACATCCCTAGTCATCATTTGGTATAGGTCAGGTATTCTGTCATTTCCAGGTACCTAACTGTTTTTTAAATTATTAATTTGAATTTTGAGTTGAAACATTGATATAGGCTTCTCAATTATTTTTATTTGATTGTCTAACAGTCTATTTTCAGTATATTTTTATAAATGTTTTAATTAGATCTTGTATATCCATTGGTTTGTGTTAATTAATCTTATTAAAATGAGACCTGAAAACATCCAGAATATCTTCTATTTCAGTAACCTTCATTTTATTACTAGAGGAGTGTAATTCTTGCATATGGTCAGCTATAACAATCATTTCGTTATAGTAGCCAATTTATGCATGCATTTTGGATTTATGGAAAAATTTCTTATTTTAATCTTTTCTAAATTTATTATAGTCTTATGTAGTAAAATTTCTAAATATCCGCTGTTTAAGCTATGTATTTCTTCTGTGAAGTTATTTTCTTTTTGACTATCTGATTTTATTTTATCTGTTTTCTCTGTAAATCCATCTATTCTTTGTCCCATTGTGCCTTGTCTTTTTTTTCATTTCTTTGTGCATACCAACTTGCAATTTTGACAAAATAGGAATGCTTTTAAAGAGTCCCATACAAATGTGTCTGAGGTGTTACGTGTATGATTCATTTCAATAAACATTTGCATTTATTTGTTAAAGAACTCCGTAAAGTCTTTCTTATTGGTTATATATGCAGGAAACGTTTAACTGAGATGTTACTAGAGTTCAAATGTCATTGCATTACGAGCCCACAAAGGGCTAGATATTACTTAAACTTTTTATCTAGTCATGATTGTGTCCCGTGCCTGTGTGAGTAACATGTAAACGAGAGTCATGACCGGCCTTAGGCATAGGCCAACTAGGCGGCCGCCTAGGGCGCCGGTCTAGCAGGGGCACTTTTCCAGTATTTATTTGGTGTAGGTAGACCAGGATGGGGGCACCAGGTAATGAGTTGGGGGGTGCCGTGGAGCCCTTTTGCCTAGGGCACCAGTTGACCTAAGGCCACTCCTGACGAGAGTGAGTCTGATACTGAAAACTCATTTATATCTCTCATATTATATAGATCAGTGAACTCCATCAAAGCCTTACAGAAGCAGGTTTCTTCCTTTTACAGCTACTGTTGGTATCCTTGTCAGATAAAATACAATTTAAGCCATTTACAAAAATAATGTTTTCCTTTGATATTTGTATTATTTCTACCAACTGTTATTTTATTGTTTGCATTCCTAATCTAGTTATCTAATAAACATTAATAAAAGTGTAGAGTTTCCTTTGATTCTCAAAAACATACCTTTTTCATCATTAAATGTATTTAGAATTTTAGGTAGAGGCAAAGAATTTTTTCATAAAATAGCCACCCCTCTTCTCTTTTGTTTATAATGAGAACTAGTCAATGCAGAATAGTGTTTTTTATTAAATCTGTCCAAATCTTCTTTTATTAAGTGTGTTTCCTGTAAAAAAAATTAACTTGGGAATGAAATACTTTTAGAATGTTTGTAAACTACCCCTTTTACAACCATTATTTAATCCAGTGATATTAATTCATAGGTTCATAGGTAAGTACTAGGTTATCTGCCCATTGGCATTTATAAGCCTAGCCACAGAGTGATGGCTTTCGCCTCCCCATTAGATTAGTAACCTGGGCCTCTGTCAACAGGGCTCCTGAAGTGATCCCAGGGTAGAACTTATGATTACCCATCCACTCATCAAGATTTCTCTTGAAGAGGGTCAGAGAGGAGCTCTGTCGAATATGGATTGGGATTCTATTCCAGAGTGAGGGGACTCACTGTGACAGGAATCTATCCCTCCAGCATGTCCTGTTTAATGTTGTACATAGGTTCAAGTCACTAGAATGAGTGGTTCTGAGGGATCTCGTTTTTTTCAGGTGAAGCATGTCCATTAGTTCTGGGTTTGACATGGCCCTATAGGTCAGGCATAGGTACAATAAAACCAACCAGGAACCAAAATAAACAATTAAATCCAAAGAAGAACGTAGTCCAAACCAAAAAAATGGAATTTATTGAACACAAAAAACACAAATTGAATTGACCTAGGTTTCATCTTAACAGTAAGACTTCTTCAGAATGCTAAAATGTTAAAAAGCCACACTTTAAATAAATAAATACACCCCCTGAAACAGTCCAATTAATCAATCATCCATTTAAAAACTTCTTGAAACAAGATATAAACTAGAACCTCCACATATATACACAATATATATATATATATATATATATATATATATGTGACGTATATAACTGTTGAATAAACATAAATAAATATATTAAATATGCATGTATAAATGAAAAAATCTTGTTAAGACTACCCGGTAATATATTTAAGCCTAAGTATAGGCTTTGTAGAACAAAAATCATTGAGACCGGGATAATTTAGTGCGTCCAATTTAATTTGGTCAGGCATAGGTCACCTCTGAGCAGACGGTAAGTGACTGAGAAGAGCTGGAGCTTTTTTAGTCGTGCTTCATAGGGTAATTGTTTAAGGCCCTTAATCCTCTTAGTGAGGTACTTCAGTGGTCTTTATAGTTGTTGCAGGTGTCTAGTGAGGTACATCCCAAATGGGGCATTGTACTCTATTATGGGCCTAATGAGTGAGGAGTAAAGCGGCACAATCACCTCCTTGGATCTGGATGAGAAACCCTTTGTGATCAGGTGTGCCACATAGAAGGATTTCCTGACCATTTTGGCTATGTGGTTATCAAAGGAGAGCATGCTATCTACTTGGGTACCCAGGTCCCTAATTACTTCTTCTGTACTTAGTGGATTCCCATCTATGTGGTAGTTTGTAGGTACTTTGTTTTTCACAAATGGGATTACTATGCATTTTTTGGCATTTAGCTTGAGGCCATGACTTTGACACCAGGTGTTTGTCTCTGTGAGACCCTTTTGCAGGATGTCTGTGTCAACTGGAGAGTCAATTATTGCACCCAATTTACAGTCATCTGCGAACTTGGTTACCCACAGTCCCTCTGCCTTTGCCTGTACTTCGGAGAAATATATACCGAACAGGAGGGGTCCCAGGACTGAGCCCTGTGGGACTCCGCTTGTAACTGGTTTAGAGTCAGACATGGCGCCTGCCACTCTTACCGTGTGGGTTCTGTCTGAGAGCCAATTGGCAACCCATCTCATGACATGGGGGTTGATATTTAAGCTGGTGAGTTTGTCTATGATTCCTGAGTGTGGGATGGTGTTGAAAGCGTTTGTGATCAGGTGTGCCACATAGAAGGATTTCCTGACCGTTTTGGCTATGTGGTTATCAAAGGAGAGCATGCTATCTACTTGGGTACCCAGGTCCCTAATTACTTCTTCTGTACTTAGTGGATTCCCATCTATGTGGTAGTTTGTAGGTACTTTGTTTTTCCCAAATGGGATTACTATGCATTTTTTGGCATTTAGCTTGAGGCCATGACTTTGACACCAGGTGTTTGTCTCTGTGAGACCCTTTTGCAGGATGTCTGTGTCAGCTGGAGAGTCAATTATTGCACCCAATTTACAGTCATCTGTGAACTTGGTTACCCACAGTCCCTCTGCCTTTGCCTGTACTTCGGAGAAATATATACCGAACAGGAGGGGTCCCAGGACTGAGCCCTGTGGGACTCCGCTTGTAACTGGTTTAGAGTCAGACATTGTGCCTGCCACTCTTACCGTGTGGGTTCTGTCTGAGAGTCAATTGGCAACCCATCTCATGACATGGGGGTTGATATTTAAGCTGGTGAGTTTGTCTATGATTCCTGAGTGTGGGATGGTGTTGAATGCCTTTGCGAGGTCCAGATATGCTGTGTGGATCACCTTCCCTTCATTTATGGCCTTGGTGACTGTTTCGAAGGGAGGCAAGATCTGCCTTTAACAAAGCTGAACTGGGTGGGGTCCAGTGTCTGGAGGTTCCCAATGTCCCTGTTAATGAAAGCCATGATAATGCATTCCATGGCTTTGCAGACCAAACTAGTCAAGCTTATAGGGTGATAGTTCCCAGGGTCAGTTGTGGCACCACCTTTGTGGAGTGGTACGATTGTTGCTGTACGCCATTCTTTGGGTACATAGCCTGTAGAGAGGCTGAGTTTGAATAGTGATTAGAGATGGGGAGTTAGTTCATTTTGAAGCTCATGTAAGACACAAACTGGGATATCATCTGGTCCCATTGATGCTGTGTTTTTGGCCTTTGCAAGGGCTGTCTTTACTTGTGTGTCTGAGATATCTGGAGCACCACATTCTTCTGGGATGGGTGCTAGCCCCTTTGGTGGAGAGGGGGGGTGAAGTTTGCACTGGACTTGTCAGCCAGGATATTGGCAATGTCGGTCGGTTCAGTGGATTTATGGCCATTATGCACTAGCTCGGAGCATATGTGAGAATTTGCCCCTAGACTCTTGACATAGTTAAAGAAGGCCTTGCGGTTATCCTTAGAGTCATTGGCTATTTTTCTTTCGAAGTTGGCCTTGGATGATTTAATGAGGGAGCGCAGTTTTTTACTGATGTTAATCAGACATGCCCTCTTATTTTGGGATTTTGTTCTATCTTGCAGGAGTTTCCTCCTTCTGTTGTAAAGTTTATTTATGGCCAGGGTCCACCAGACTGGCTTCCTCATTTTTGAGGAGTTGGTCTTGGTTTTACTTGGGATGGCTCAGTCCATGCATTCTTGAAGGTGTTCATAGAATGCACTTGTAAAGGATTCTGCCGATGGGTCATCATTTTCCATTTGATTGGGAGTATTGAAACTTCCCACCTCGGTCTTGAGGAGTGTGAAATTGGCTTTAGAGAAGTTTTTTACCTTGATTTCCTTGACTGGGGGGGGGGGGGGGGCAGGATGTGGATGTCCAGTGTGATTAGTTTGTGATCTGATCTTACCAATGACGAGTTTACCTCAGGTGTGGAACACAGGTTCCCCATGTTGGTGATGACCAGGTCCAGTATATTGTCACCTCTTGTGCGAGTGGTAACCAGCTGTTCAAGGGCATTTAAGTTTATAAACTCAAGGAAGCATTGGGCTAGGGCGTTTGAGCTTGAGTAGTTTTCTCAGTCAACGTTTGGATAGTTGAAGTCACCCAGTAGCATGGTGTTGGGTAGAATCTTCATACTTTCTAATGTTCTCATGAATGCTGCGTGAGGGTCCTGAGACAAGGTGGGAGATCTGTAGCAAGCTATAAATTGAACAGTCAATTTACCCGCTGTCAATTGCACTTGGATGGTCTCAGATTCCACGTGCTGTGCTACTAACCTGGAGGTGTGGGTGTTCTTGATGAATATGGACACAACCCCTCCTTTTGTGATATGCATTTCAAGCTGGTCATGCTGCCAAAATATGAAAAAAGTAAATAAGTATTACATATAATACCCACATACATTTGTAAATAATATGGCAATGAAAAATTATTATTGTATCTAGTGAACTGCTTACTCATAGATATAAATATAAGATAATTGAGATTGTTAACTGTAAACTTTCTATCAAGGATAGTAGACACACACGAAAAAAAGAATTAATTTGTAAGCTATTATACATGCACTGTTCATTCCCATCCTCCCCCATGGAATTTAAAACTCCTGGCTTGAATAGCAATCCTATTCAAACACTACCACCTACCCACAAATAACTATGTAGCACCACTCTACTACTTCTAAAGTTAGATATATGAAAGGTCTAGCATATCTAACAAAATTAAAATGAGTTAGTATATACATAATATTTAGATTGTAAACACTCATTTGCTTGTTATAAAACTTATAAACTGCAAAGTATAGCAGATCTTGCAATCATTTGGTTCTATTCTATTTATAACAGGCTATAGAGTTTTATAATAAATTAAATCATTTATTTCAGTTCTGGGAAATGAGAGATGAATGCAGATAAAAAATGCATATAGCATTGTTTATAACTGTCATACTATATTACTAATATGCTATTATATAGTATTGGCAATGTCACCAACTAGTTAACTATTTAAATTCAGTTCTGACTACAAGACTGTGCATGCTTGGATATTATGGTAGACATGAATGATATTTCAAAGAATAAATTAATTTCTCAAAGAATTTTTTTTCTTTTGGTGAGGACTTGCATATACAATTACCATTATTCAAAATGTATCTCTTCTATAAATAGAATATCATATTCACTAGAACATACTATTAGATACAAAGTAATAAAACAGCAACTATGATATCTAAAACAACTAATAATATATTCCCAGAATTATATTTGTACTGAGGGATAATATATGGTTGGTTGGCAATATACCCACTATAGACATTTTAAGAGACTCATAAATTCCCAGCCTATCAAAATGACTGTGTAATTTTTATCTGACTTTGGGGAGAACATGCTATTACTGTCATATTAGTCCCTCCTTTACTATGTATCAGACTTTCAATTAATTATCAGAGCTTCTAATATTGTCATGTATTTGAGTTCCTCACTCCTAGCTTAAAAAGTACATCCACACAGAAACCAACACAAATCTTCACCACAACCATTTTCATAAACATGCACATATCTATGGCCTACATATGCTGGACAAGTCAACCAAAAAAGAGTTGACATCAGCAGTTATAAACAAAATCATCCTCCCTTCTTTAAATTAAAAGAACAGAGTATAATTTGAATAACATAATATCTTAGGATAAAAATTGAATTGAAGAAATGAATTCTAGATTGTGGTTGATGCCACAGTACTATACAATGTATTATATAACTTAATGAACAAAATAGAGATTGTGCAAGTGCTAAAATGGTAATGCTGAAGTAAATACAGCAGAAAATTCAAGTTAACACCTTCTTACTATTTTGCACTTAATTTGTATGTCAAGATCAAGTATAAAACAACATTTTATCTGTTATTTCTTTGAAATTCTCCCTTTAAACCTTGACTGCTAATGTACTCTTTAACCTTTAAAACTGTTTGTCACAACTAAGTACTTCCTATTTAACATCCCCCTTCATTTAATCTTTAGCTAAAAAGCAAATCAAGGCTAGTGACCTCAGCAGAAACTTCAAGAGATCTCAGAGACTAAAAAAGAGAACAAAACATTCAGAACTCAGCAAAAGTGCACGAGCATAGAAATTCTCAAAATAATGCTGCTTTCATTCACAGCTCATTTAGTATTCACAAAATGCTGTTTTTTTTACAAAAAGCATGAGTTAAAACACATAAAGTGTCTTTACTACTGTATTTCTCCTCTTCTAAGCCCTCCTTAATGAATAAACTGCCACCAAACATCACAAATAAGCCTAAATATGAAAGAAAAAGAAAAAAGAAAGAATAAAAAAAAGAAAACAGCTTCATACACATTGCATACACCTACCATTTTATCACTGTATTAGTAAAGAAGCACACATAAACAGCATAACAGTTGAATATCTCTTAGAGAAAGCATATCCAAATCTCATACACACAACACCTCACATATTCCAATCAACCATGACATGTGAATTAAGAGTTAAAAGTTAAAAACATCATAAATATTCAGTCCATTCACAACACACTTATTTAATATACTATGAACAACTTGCAATTATGTTATCATGAGGTATCACTTTAAGATTTAGGTGGCACATATGTGAAGAAAGGAAACTAGGATATATATATATATATATATATATATATATATATATATATATATATATATATATATATATATAAAAGCTTATTAGTTAAATAATTAATTTCTTAATACTTATTAAGTTAAGGCATATGTTTATTATGGAAGATAAAATATAGAATATTAGCTTAGCAATGCATATAGGAAAAGGAAAACTGGCATTTATTTACCTTATATAGAAGTGAATCCTTGCTTCCTTCCTTTTACTTATATCTCCAGTGAGTGAACTGGTAAACTTTATCACAGAAAATTAATTTTGTTATTAAAACAATTAACATCAATTTTATACTAAAGATAAGGGTCATTTGACCTTTAACTTCTTTTGCTTCTCATTGGATTTCCAGGAATTTAATTCTGCTTGTCTCTTCAAAGTGCTATTATTCCAGTCCATATTTTCAGTTTGATCTAGATTTTTTTAAAATGACAGTGAAGAGTCTAGGTCTTCAAAATGTATAATTTCATCCTAAAGGAATAATTTTAGCTTGGCAGAAAAGAGCAAATGTACCTTAAACTGTCTTTTCTTAAGTTCTTTTATGAGAGGTCAAAAACTTTTCCTTTTAGTCATCACAGCATTGGATTAGTCATTATCAAATCTTATTAACTTGTCATCCAGTTTAATAGGAGAGTTGGACCACACTGTTTTAAGTATTAAATATCCACAAAACAGTGTAAGAACAACAAAATAATGCCCAGACAAGACTAAGGTATGCTGTAAAGTAACGGAGTCCAAGCAGGAATGGTGCAACAACTGGATGTATAAAAAACACACTTTTTTTAATTTTCAACAAAATAAAAATTGTACTCATTTAGTGCTTTCATCCACATCAAAGTGGACTTCATCAGAATGCAGTAATCAATCAATTATCCTCTTATATACTTCATTTTTGGCACCATAATCCCCTACCTAAGTGTACCTTAGTCTTGTCTGGGCATTATTTTGTTGTTCTTTCACTGTTTTGTGGATATTTAGTTGGTATACTATGGATTCCTTGGAGGAACTGCACACTAACCGTTCCCCCGTTGATCATGATGAATTGCGAAGACTTCATTCGGAAGTCTGCATTTTAAAAGGGGAGGTTACACGTCTTATTCAACTGTTCACTCAGTCAGAAGCTAAGGGACAATGCATGCAATCGACAGAGAAGGCGTGCAACATGTCTGGAGGAAGTCAGTCGGATATGAATGTACCTAATGGCCAGGGGGTTGGTTTGGGAATGCCAACAGCCCTGGACACTGTGGTTTTGCAGGGGAGTGCCAATTCTGGAAACAGAAGTAGGCTAACAGACAAAGAGTTTACCTTCGATTTTCCATTATACAACTTTGAGGAAGATTTTCACCAGACAGGGACAAGACCCAAATGCCCCATGAACATTAAAACTTGTTCTACGGCAGTAACAAACACCAATATAAATGATAAAGGTACTGTAAACCATAGTTCAAGCCCTAGAGTTAATATTAATTACAAAACAAGTGTGGGGCAGGGTGTTATACAACTGGACAGTTTTTACAAAAAGACTTTCAATTCAATTCTCTGAGCCAGGATGCTGACTCCGAGGGGAGTATGCAAAACACTCTAGAAGGAACTTTAAAAGACATGATATATTTATTTGGTAAAAAATGAAATGCTGTTAAAAGCATTAAACCTGATAATGCATATTTGAACAAATGTATTTCTTTGAATATCGTTCCTATGGGATTGCGTTTTTTTAAGGTGCCAGTGGGGGTTGTTTTAGATGAACAAGCATATTAAGAGTTTAATTTGCTTTTTAACCAGTTTGGTTTGGATTACATGAAACTACTTATTAAAAAGAATGATGAGAGATTATGTAAATTAATGGATAAAGTGAAGAAACTGCTTAATATTATTTTCAGTGAACTGTTATTCACACAATGGGAGAAATTATACATGAAACAGTACAGTTTAGCCGACAAGAAGGCGCAAGTTATTTATAATAAAAAGTGTAAAAAAATAAGGAGGGATGTAGAGCATTATAAAAATAATGTGGTATACCCCTGGAAGGTGGGGAAGGGCAAAGAAGGAAAAGGTAAAATACGATATGATACAAATAGGACACAAAGGTACAATTTAGAGGTACATCAAGAAGAAAATAGCTCAAATTTTCAGAACAGATGGAAATATCAGCAACATTCAAATTGGAGGAAGGATTGGAAATGGAAAAAAAACAAGCGGAATTGTACTCGGGGACAATATGGGGGCATGAAATGGGGAGAGAAAATGAGACAGTGGTAGATTTTGACACTCATGTAGGCGAGACATCAGAAATTATTATTTCAGATGCTGTAATCAACAGTTTGGATAATTTTAAGATTTATAATTATATGAATTTAGTAGTGGAGAAAGATAATTTTACCTTATTATCTAAGGGTATGAAATATATTCCCAAAACTAGATTCAATGTAGTGGATTCTATTCTGGAAATTAAGTTGTACCTTAGGAAAGTAAATTTAGCTATTAGGTTTCATAATAATCCTCAGCCATTGGCCCAAGGGGGACTGAGGAAAAAAAGCACTTATGTAACCCCCACCCATCCTAGTATAGCTGTATATGGATGATTGGTTACGAGTGAAGTGTATAAATTACAAAATGATTTAAGATATAGAAGATTGAACAGTAATTTATCAGAAAAGGAACAATGTATTTTGGAACAGCTAAAAAATGATCACAATATAAGGGTTATGAAACCCAATAAGGGTGGAGGGGTGGTTATATACAATACATTGGATTATGTAACTCAAATGTATGGGATATTACAAGAATCTGGTAATTATGAAACTGTGTCTATTAACGCAATTAATATTGGATACAAACGGATTGATCTGTATTTGGAAGAATTTCTTTTGGACAATCGTATCACCACTGATACTTACAATTATTTAAAGGTTGAACATCCTATTTTAGCTACAATAGTGGGAATACCAAAGGTCCATAAGAATATTAAAAAGCCCCCCTTTCGCCCCATTGTCTCAGGAAGCCATTTTAAAACTTTTCCAATAGATGTGGCCATAGACAAATGGATAAAGCATATTTATGGTAAAATACCACATTGATAAAGGACTCATGGGTCTTGTTAGGTAGTGTAATCCCCAGTATATGGAAAGAGGGCCTTATATTCATTACCATAGACATCATTGATTTATTTTCATGTATACCTAAAACACAGAAGTTGGATGGATTTTGTAATAGTGTAAGAAAATATTCTAATTTGAAATGGGATAATGTCTGTCTAATTATCGAACCTATGGCAATAGTACTTGATCACAATTACATCTTTTTTGAAGGTGAATATTTCCGACAGACTAGAGAGGTGGCCATGGGGGCTGCTTGTACCCCCATGTTCACCAATCTGGTTATGTTGGAATGGGAGACAAAATTTATATTTGTGTGATTATTACAAGTACATTCACCATTATTCCAGGTTTATGGGTGATATTTTTATTTTATGGCATGGTCCACATAATATTATAGAAGAATTTATGGACTACATAAACAATACTAGTACTTATTTAAAATTTACAGATTCTAGTAGTACAAAAGGCATAGCATATTTGGATACCTTTATTTCTAATACTACTACTAATGGATTTAAATCCTGTATTTATAGGAAAATACTTTTTCTAATAGCTATTTGGAATACTTAAGTAATCATCCAAGGAAAATGATGAAAAATATCTTCAAAGGACAGTGTATAAGAGCTGCCCGAATGACATCTATGTATAATGATATGATTGAAGAAATTGAATTTATTAAGTCCCTATTTTGTTCCAGAGAGTATCCTGATAATATGCTGGATGATGTAAAGGATTATGTTATGAGGAAATGGGGAGGTAAATATCCTCCCATACTTGGGAAAGAATTAATTAAAAATATGGACATAGTGTCAAGCAGTACTGAGGCACATTACAGCAGGGCCTGTGTATTGGAATATTCCCCATATGTGAATAACATAAAATATATATTATGCAGAAATTGGAATATACTAATGGTGGACAAGGAAATAAGGAAAATAATTGGAGCTACACCAGTATTTGTTTACAAAATGGGGGGAAATATTAAGAGAAATTTAGAGAGAGGGTATACAATAATTGTAATGAATGATCAGAACAAACATAGAAGATGTGGTAGCTGTGGGCAGTGTTATGCCATCTTAGAAGAAGAAGGTATAGTCCTGGAGAATGTTAATAAGAACGGGATAACTTTTAAGCAAGGGAATTGCAACTCTAAGTACATTATATATATGGCCAAATGCATGACCTGTCCCAGCTACTATATAGGTAAAACAGAGAGGCAATTTAAGAAAAGAATCTATGATCATGTATATAGTATTAAAAGGAAGGACACTAATAATGCCCTTTACAGACATGTGGACAAATATGGTGATACCAATTTTTTTAGATTTGCTATTCTTGAACAGGTTAGTTTTGGGCCATGAGGGGGTAATTATAAGGCACATTTAGAACAAAAAGAAATTAAATGGCAAATATTGACTGATGCGGCAAGTGAGCCTGGACTTAATAAATTTATTACTATTAAATCTATACTAGAATTGCGATAATAAAACAGTGCACTTTTGTATTTATTTTTTATAAATATGAATTTGGTTATAAGCATATAAATGGTTAGATAGCTTGGAATTACTGGCATGTATTTATATGTATAACGTCTCCATCTCTGCTTTTTTGCTTTTTTGTATTTTTGTAGTTAATATATTTTGTATAACAGATAAAATATAATGCAATATATAATTTTATTTATTTCAACGCATTTTCAAAAAACGAAGGAATGTAGCTCATGTAGTCAGAGGATGTTAAAGTGTGTTTTTTAACAGTAAGAAGTATGTATCCAGATTATTTAACTGACAGCTTTGAGTTAACTATAGGGTAGTATAAGTAAACAAAGCATTAGTTCACGTTAAATTGCACTACATTTTAATTATTTAATTATTTAATTGTTATTTAAGGGGGATTATGGCACCAAAATGAAGTATATAAGAGGATCATTGATTGATTACTGTATTCTGATGAAGTCCACTTTGATGTGAATGAAAGCGCTAAATGAGTACAATTTTTATTTTAAAAAAAAAAGATAAATCCAAAAAGTAGTTGCTGGAGCGAAACAAGGCTGTAGAAAGTAAAACACATCCAAGTAATGATGGGTCACATAAAACAATTTTATTGGCAAACAGAGGTAACAAAGGTAAGAGCTTTCACACAGAGGCTTCTTCAGACCATAACCGCCCAAACCAATCAGTTGATTTAAAAACCATCTCTGGGGGGAGATAAAATATACACATCTCTCCTTACCCTTAAAGTTCTAGACTACATATATTCTACATGAACATCATATTGTATCAAAACTGCTAAACATTGCAGTATAAAACAAAACAAATATGTGTATATACACATATATTTCTAAAAAAGGGTATGTATCGTAAATAAAAAACGGTGCATATCTTAAAATCAAGTGTGCACACTAGCTGTATAGTTATTTGAAGGATTGCTCTACACTTGCTGAGCCTGTGATTGACAGTTTAATGACCTTTTTGGAGGTAGTGTTGGAAAATAATGTGTTTTGCTTTGATACACAATGTTATTTACAATGGGATGGCATGGCTATGGGCACTTTGTGTGCCAATATCTACGCCAATCTCTATGGCAGCTTGGGAGAGGGAATTTTTGTTTAGGGTACCTGGTTATGCATCTTCAGTGATATTTTACAGGCATTTTGTTGACGACCTGTTTTTATTTGGACTGGGATGTCAGATGAGTTAGTCACATTTGTCAGTGAGATGAATAGCATTTCTGACTATTTGAAGTTTAGTTTTGAGTTTTCGGATAGCAAGTGTATGTGTATGTGGAGAGACTAGGGAATGGGATGTTGAATACTGGAGTCTACAGGAAACCCTGTCATAAGAATGCACTTTTACATAAACACAGCATGCACTCCGGCTACGTATTTCAGAACCTGGTCAGGGGACAGGCTATGAGGGCCTCAGATACAATACTTCTGATGCTGGTTTTACCAATGAGTTAAGTGACCTATGTGAAAGGTTTAAAGCTCATGAATATGAATTTAATGATATAGAGGAGGGGATAGAAGGGATAGCCACGTTGAGAGGAAATGTTGCTGCTCCCTATTTTTCAGAGACACATGAGGGACAATCTGTTACATCAGTTGAACGTACCTTTAGGGCTTGCTCTGTAGGAGGGGTGGACTGTTGTGAACAACTGAGAACTGGGTCAGTTGGTTTCCCATATTTTATATGAAGGATGTTGGGCAGATCAAGGACATTGTCAGGACACACTGGAACATATTGATGGTTGATCCCAATGTTAGGGAAGTTGTGGGTGATGTCTCAAGGTTTATTTATTAGAATAAACTGAATTTAAAAAGGGTCCTATGCTTTCCAGGTAATAGATTTAAATCAGAGGGGCCAGTTATACATGGGACTGTGCCTTGTGGACGGTGCAATTTTTGTGGGTCTATAGACTCTGATAATGTTTTTGTCCATCCTGGTGATTCATCTAGATATGTTTTTTGGGGTGTCTGCCGACTGTATGTTGGAGCATGTGGTATATCTTGCTTCCTGTAAGGCCTGTTGGATGTTCTATGTTCAGAAGACCAACAGGAAACTTAGAGACAGGATCCATGAGCATCTTTATCAGTTCAGGATCAGATCTACTGTTAATGCCCTGTCTAAGCATGTGATAGATACTGATGATAGCCATATGTTCAGTTTTAGGGTCATAGAGAAGATTCATCTGAGTCACAGGTGTGGTGACATTAGGACTTACACCGAAGGTTGAGAAGCCACATGGATTGTGAGGTTGAGGTCCAATCAGCATACTAGCCTCAATGATAAGGTGTCAATTAAACCTTTCTTGAGGTCAAGGAGGCTAAAAGTTTGAAAGAGGAGATTTGTATTTTGTGTTTTTATGTCCCTATATATATATATATATATATATATATATATATATATATATATATATATATATATATATATATATATACATATATATATATATATATATATATATATATATATGTATATCCTCCTGGGAATTTAGCATTAGGTCCTTGTGTGTTATTTTTTTAATATACATCATTTTTAGTGTGCACACTTGGTTTTAAGATATGCACCATTTTTTATTTACAATACATACCCTTTTTTAGAAATATATGTGTATATACACATATTTGTTTTGTTTTATACTGCAATGTTTAGCAGTTTTGATACGATATGATGTTCATGTAAAATATATGTAGTCTAGCACTTTAAGGGTAAGGAGAGATGTGTATTTGTTTTCCCACCAGAGATAGTTTTTAAATCAACTGATTGGTTTGAGTGGTTATGGTCTGAAGAAGCCACTGGGTGAAAGCGCTTACCTTTGTTACCTCTGTTCGTCAATAACATTTTTTATGTGACCCATCGTTACTTGGATGTGTTTTACTTTCTACAGCTTTGTTTCATTCCAGCAAATACTTTTTGGATTTATCTTTATTTCCGGACTGATTTTGGTTGCTGGAGTGTTCACCCTGTGTGAGTACGATATCTGTGACAATTTTTATTTTGTTGAATATTAAAAAAGTGTGTTTTTTTTATACATCCAGTTGTTGCACCGTTCCTGCTTGGACTCCGTTTCTTTACAGTGTACCTTAATCTTGCCTGGGCATTGTTTTAAGTATTAGCTCCTTGTCGTGAGATGAGAAGAACTCAACAATAACTGATCTCTGTGAAGACTTAGTTTTTGATGAAGTAGAAACTAGAGATCTATACCATATGACATAGCTTCAGATAAATTTAGAGTCTTGGGAATCCATGCAGTAAGAAAATTGACCATATTTTCTCCTTCTATTTTTTCAGGCAGTCCAAAAATACGAATGTTATTTCTCCAAGTCATCAATTTTGTCAAGTAATAAGGTATTTTATATCAGTAGACATTCAGTGCTACTCATCTTCAGATATTCTGCCTTCTATGTCATTAAGAGCATCTTCCATTCCATCTATCTGAGTTTCTGTTGTTTTAAAATAAATCGTATGTAAATGATCCATCTGTTTGGTACATTTTTCTTTAACGTTTTCAAATTTATTATCCATTCTGTCCATTTTTAAAGAAAGTTATTTCTTAAAAGGCAAGTCCTGAGAGATTGTCTTTGAATGACTCATTTCACATCTACTAGTACAAACCTTTCAAATGAATAATTTGACAGGAAAAACTCAAATATTTAGATTTTTTTTAGATAACATCTTCTGTGTAGTATCAGTTAACAGATTCTGTTCAGAAAATTGGATTAGGATATTATAAAACCAAAAGTTCCTGTCAGGAGTAGAAATAGAGTAGCATAGCAAGAAAACTGTGCTGCTAGCCTGCTGACATCCTGGCTACCAACCACTGATGTTCTTTTTAAGTCAATCCTAAATCTGTTTTTGAATTTAGGCTTTTCCCTTGAATAGTAGCATGCTCTTACTTTTCTCATTTCCACTGAAAGTGATTTTGCATTTTTCCATGAAAAATCTCAAATTTGTACTGTCTAAGTATTAGAAAGCCCTCAGTTTTTCATGGAATTTATTAAAGTATTCATTCACTGCAACCTGTATTTCTTCTCCATTTGCTGCTTACAGTACTGTCATCTTGCTGTATTGACTGTTCTATACCTTAAATCAGTTTTAATTTTGCATATATATGAATACAGTAGAAATTAAAAATTAAATCATTGTTAGTACCAGATATTAAATGTAGAAATTATTGGTATAATTTCCATATTCCATCTCATGAAAATGGGATTTCATTTTTTTTGAGACTCACAACTGTGTGTCCTGCCCACTTCCAAGATAGGCACCACATAACCACTCTGCATCATTTCAATCCATGTCAGTACTTTGCTCAAGCCTAAACATTCTGGTAAAGGTAAAATCAAGCTAATTAAAAAGTCATTTGGAAAACTATGTTTTCTTTTATGAAATTCACCTTTTTTAAGGGTTGTGGCATCTCAACTCCATTGTTTTTCTTCTTTGTCAATCTCAAAAAGCATATTAATAAACATTATGGTAGCATTTGCTGGATTAACAAAACATTTTTACTGCAAAACACAGACACATTGTAAAGGAGTTGAACCAAAATAGATTAACTCATGAATCCCGTCAGTAGTTTGAAAGACACCTAAAATAAGTCTTTCAGTGTACAGATTAGAGAGACTTTTATTTATGAAACTTCATTTACATCATGTGTTTCTCAATGATCCATCCTTGGGGTACAGTTGTTTATTTTATTCATGAATACAATTTTTGTCTGTTTACCTTCCCAGCATCCACACACTCTCCTGTGACCTTGCAGTCTGGTAGCCTAATCAGTTATAAGTCCTTTATCAGATATGACTTATTTCAAGATCAAAATAAAATCTACAACTGAACAAATCAGAAATGATCATTTAAAAGTTTTTTTTTATTTGACTGAAATTTTATATATCCATTTTACCAGTTTTGCTTGCTTATATTATATACTTTAAAACAATCATTTGCAATGACTGAAAGGTACTTGTTTTGCTTCTTTAATAAAGGTTCCTTTGGTGTAGTTGATCATTTTTCCTAAAGCAAATGAAAATGAATAATTATACAAACCTTAAGATCTGCTTTCAGTAATGATAAAAGTTATCAACTGGGCTATCTAAGTTGATAAATTCAAAACTTTACTAAAAGCGCACCTAAAAACATGCTGGCTATGCCCTTGCAACTCCCACTCTAATATCACCCAACCCATCCAACCACTACCTTTCTTTCCACTCCACTAACTACCTTGATTATAGCAAGCTCAGATGCTCATAAGCCTAGTACTTATTATACAGCAGGAACTTCTTATTGTAACTTTTGTTAATGTCTGTTATGTACTTCACAGATAAAGATTCTAGTTGTCTACTGATGTACTATGTTCTTCATCTGTAAATATGTTGTAAGCAATTGCAATGTAAATTGTTAATCACTATGTAATCCAATGTAACTACTGTCTGTTTATTTTAACTGTGGAGCTTTTCTCCCCGGGCCTCCGCTGAAAATGGACCTACGTCCAGTCGGACACTCCTGGTCAACAAATATAAATAAATAAATAAATAAATAAATGACTGATCAGAGATTTGCTTTGCTGATAATAGTGTTGACAGTTACTATAAAGGACCAGTTTCCAGAGCGAATCATTGTGATGTGTGATTGTGCTGAGCCACCTTAGGCACATCAAGGGAGCATAACTCTCAACCTCTTAGCACAAGAATCAGGGGAAAAGCCAAAATAATGGTGGGGACAAAGGTCGAAAAGTAAGGACAGACTTTAAAAATTGCTCTTATAAATTAAAAAAAAAGTTGCTAGAATAACATGTTTTATAGTAGCATGCATTTTCTGCAGGATGGGATGTCTAAAACTCAAATGTCTGTCAATATTTAGTGAGTGCAATCTTCAAAGATGTGCCAGAAAACCACACATTATGTGAAATTCTGGACAGTTGAGAAGTATGCAAGTGAGCAAACACAACAAAACCAAGAACCTGGTGAAAAACACTGTAAAGAAAGGAATCCACAGACACAAACTCCCTTCAGATGAAAATATTTTTTCATACAAGTTAAGTGCTTTCGTCAGTCTAATCAGCTGACTTCCTCAAAACAAATGGGAAGACACACAGGCAGCCTTATATATTGAAAATAAGTCATGTGGCTAATGGTGCCAAAAAACATAATAAAATTAATAAACATTATAAACATTGTAAAAAGATCACAATACAATGCTTTTATCAAAAATACGTTTAAAAAAATGTATGTAAAATATTTAAATAAAAAATACATATATATATATATATATATATATATATATATATATATATATATATATATATATATATATATATATATATATATATATATATATATATATATATTTTTTTTTTATTACATTAAGCTTTGTAAGAAAGCAACCTTAAGTAGCTACTAAAATTAATACTATCATTGAGTCCAGGGAAAGTGAATGCATCTAGTTTTAGTTGCCACCATAATTCCCTGAACTCAAGATAGTCATTCCATGGACACCCCCCACCCTAGTATGCAAGTGAGCACAAATGGGTGATACAGTGGACAATCAAATGGATACTTAACATAACCAGGATACATTTCATTCAGCTAAAAAATACAAAACAATGAAAAAGTGACATGAAGATCAGCTGACTCACATATGCCCTCAATATATCCTCACTTGTACAGCAAAACCCAGACTCATCTCCACTGTTGGTGATGGAAACTGACCATACATCTCACCCTCATATTGCAAGAAATTGGGATGAAGCCATACATAATGGGGGAAAAGACCAAAAATAGGAACAATAGTTAAATATTGCTGTTAAAACTTAGAAAGTTGAGAGAATAGCATTTTTTGCATTAATAGGGGTAGGAAGTCTGAAACCCAAATGTCTGCCATTATTTTCTGATTTCAGTCTTCAGTGATTTGTCGGAAAATCAAAAGAGGAACAGATCAAAATATGAGGCAACAATCTGGACATTCTGTGAAAATCTTGACAGTTGACAGATACAAAATTGACCTACACTATATCAGAAATCTTAAATGCCTACAGAAGAAGATTAAATAATTTTTTCATGCTGTTAAATGTATATGTAGCACAGTCCACTTGGAATGCATTTTCTGTCTTTTGTGCACCTGCATGCATACTTGCATCATAGCCAAGAAAATTTGTAAATGCATATTAATCAAATGGCTTATCTTGTTGTTAGCTGCTCTTATTATTATTCTTATTACCAGGCAACAATATTACTGTTTTACTATATTCCTTCCAGAAAGATGCATTTTTCAAACAACTTGCTATAGGCCAGCACTGAATCTTAAATAGCATCATGATAATAGATGTGACTATAAGTAAATCTGAAAACTAATTTGTGTTATAAAAGGGATGTGGGCTGCATGGCAGAAAGAAATCCTACTGTAACTGCTTCATTGCTCTAGGGTGTAAAATGTGGGCTACAGGGCAGCAAAAACCCTACTGTAACTGTTTTACTGCTCCAGGGTGTAAAATGTGGGCTACAGGGCAGCAAAAACCCTACTATAACTGCTTCACTGCTCCAGGGTATAAAATGCGGGCTACAGGGCAGCAAAGACCCTACTATAACTGTTTCACTGTTCCAGGGTATAAAATTGAATACTAATTTCTCATTTCAATCTCTCTGAAGTTTTATTTGCCTCATGGGTAGATTTAGATTGTATACTTTCCAGATCCCAAAGAAACCCTTGCTGAATGTCTACTCAATGTGTATTGCATTAGGATTTGTTCTTCAGACTCAGGTTGTAGTAGAGAAACAATTCAACACATGAGTTTATTTATATGGTTAATAGATAAAAAAGATGCATCGAAAAAAGATTGTCCTAAAACAATATTTGATTAAGGACAAATAATTTAGATCACTAGAGTAATTGCATTGAGTTACTGTGTGTTCCTTGAAGCTGCCTTCTGTTTGAGTACTTACCTGTTACCAAAATTTTGAAGAGCAGTTCAAGTCGAGGTTACCATCTCCCTTTCTTTTCATAGGGCAGTCCTGATTTCGGGAATTTATTTCCATACTCCACTATGGCTTGATGAGTTATAACTCACCAAAAAATCAACTAGCTGTGTACAAACTGGCCCAGATTTCAGATAAAAGGAAAAAAAATCAGTTGTAAGTAATTTTTGCAGGGCAGGGGGAAGCCCCCACAACTACTACAACCCCCCTACCAGTAAATAAATTGGTGTGTGTGTGTGTGTGTATATATATATATATATATATATATATGTACACACACACACACACACACACACACACACACACACACACACACACACACACACACACACACACACACACACACACACACTCCAAGGTTGTCTCAACATGAAGAAACTAGAAATCTCACTTAGAAACTGCATTGTTTGTGATTTTTAATGCAAAACAATAATCAGATAATGCAATCTTGGTGAGATGATAATAGCGGATGTAACCTAAACCTGGTTGCACTTGATGAGTTGGACATAAAAATGGTTAACATCCTCATATTGTAGTATTGAAAATGTTCTAAATTTCCTGTTAGTATTTTCATAAACTGTAACCATATAGGTTAGTTACATTAATATGGTGCAAAAAGGAAAAACAAACAAACAAACTACTCTTAGTTCTACAAAGCAAGTTCTACTGTGATGACACACTGAAACTAAATATCTTTTTTTACTGGCAGAGAGTGTGTTCTGTCATGTGGAATTACATGCTTCAGTAAAAATGTACACCTTTGAGAAGCTAAAACAGTAACAATATCAGTTGGTCTCATAAACTATTATAGCAATAACCGACGGCGTTGGTGTGGTATATTGAAGATTTACCCATGGTTGATGTGGTTTAATCACGAGGGCGAAGCCTGAGTGATTAAATAAAGCCAACCATGGGTAAATTTCAGTATACCACAATCGCTGAGTTAGTTATTGCTATTATACAATGACATTATTTAAGAAAAAAACACTTTTCTTAAATAATGTCTTTGTATAACGGCACATTACTGTTCTTCCACGACTGGTTGTATATTGCGGCCTTGCTCTGATGTAATGCGCATGCGTATGAGACTAGTGCTCCAATACTTATACAGTACATCAGGGCTGTGAAGACATAGCAACGTAGAAAGGGAGATCTCTGTTGCTTCTTCTTCTTTGTTATAATCAATAAAAAAAAAAAAAATTAGAACCCAGGAGACTTTTTATGTTAGGGAGAGTCGGGACAGATAAAATAAAAGGATAATCAGGTAGGTTTTTTAAGTTTTGTAGAACGCACCTGATTATCCTTTTATTTCTGTCTGTGCCATCTCCTGAATGTAAAATGTCTTCCGTTTTCGTTTTGTATTAAAAAAAAGTAAAAAAAAAACAAAAAAAACCCCCCCAAAAAAAACAAAAACAAAATACGAGATATACTAACAGGAATTTTCCGGTTGGTATATTCTCAGATTTACAATGGGCACACTGGTTGGGCTGGCCAATCAGCGTGCTTGTTTTTGAATGCTAATGGCCAGTAATTGTATAATATTCAATACCCAACATAACTTAGCATACTTTAAAACAGCAAAAGCAAATGTAATTATGAGTAACATTTTTGGTTAAACTGAAAATAAATTATTTTGATTTTGTTGAGGATTTGAGCTGGCCCATACAATCTCAAGATTCAGTAAACATGTCTCATTTAGGGAATTTGAAAGCAAGCAATCATGATTTCAATAACAGTAAACAAAATATATCATATCTAGGGCAAATGCAAGTTTTGCCATATAGTTGTAGAGAGTACTGAATAGTGTGATCAAATTCTGTTTGGAAGTACTGCAGCAGTCCACTTTAAACTCCATATAGAAACTGCCATTAATGTTTTGAATACTTGTTTTTCGCATGAATGATATGAAATGAAAACCAAGCTGCTTCAATGGATTGTTGGAAATGCATGAAAGCTAATGTAACTCAAAATCAAGGCAGTGGAGATAAATTATGGATTTCTTCTGTCCCACAGCACAAAGGCAAGAAAAATTACCTTACTCAAAATCTAGGCATTAAGAGAAAAACATATGATTTTACACTCTCCTGTCAGTTTTACATGCATTATTTTACAATATGGTTGAATGTTTTGAAATACTTAAAATGCTTATTATATTCATTTACCAATTCTTCCCTGCTTCAAAATCTCTTCACTGTGCAGATGACTGCATTCGTTTATTACTGTTGCTTTCAGTACACAATGCAAGCTAACATTAAACAATTACATAAGATATGTTCTAAGAATGGATGGGAAACTGCAGTATATCTACATATACAGACAGATAGACACACACACATTTAACACACGCACATGCAGAAACACGCATTGCTGATAATTGTATTTACTTACTAGTGCTTTTAATAAATAATGCAACTTAGCATTCACCACTGACATAAGGTCTTTTTAAAAATGAATGGGAAAGTGTACTATACACACGTACACACAAAGACACACACACACACACATACACTTGTCCCCGTATGCATAAAGACATTAAAATATTTGCTGAGATTTTTTTGTTGGATATGGTGAGTAAATTACAATAAATGACATGCCAAACAGTCTAACATACATTAGGTTATATTTTCTTGAGAATCTATACAAACTAAACTGAGGTAGGATAGAAATATGTAAGGCAAGGACTATTTTGGTTTTAATTTGTCATTGTAAAAGGTACAAAAGGATTATGCTAACTACCTGCATTGTCTCTATGGTTCAGCTTCCAGGTCTACAAGAATATCTCATGATGTCTGAATATGGATAGCAGGGTACAGATTTATAGTTGCTGCTTCTTCAGATACCTAAATTTAACTGTAATTCCAGTTGCAGTTTATAGCAAATCATCCACTGGTCTTGCTGGACCTCTACTTGAGGTTCCTACCGCTGACAGAGTTACTTGACCTTGTCACGTCCTGAGTGTGTAATTCTGAAATGGTCAGCTATGGTAATACAATCTGTCACTATATCAGAATACATTGATGCTTGAGGAGTATTATGCTGAGCAAAATGATGTCCAGTAATAGTATATGTGTCTGTTTCAGTGCCAGACCCCTATTCCTTTTTTTGGCCGAGTTCTTTTTGATTCACTTGCATATGGGGTGCTATAGATAACATGGATAGCTATGAAAACATTGTCATTTTTATTCATGGTAATTTGCATTTGTAACCAAACCATTCCAGAGTTTACCCAAATGCATGTTAGTTGCTAATATTTGTTGTACTGCCATGTTACTTACTCAGATATATCAACAACAAATCCAAAGAAGCATATCTAGCAATCAGCTGTTTCCTGGTAATGTTATTTTGATTTACTTTCCTCATCCTTTGAATGAAACATTAAATCAAAGCCCCTGAGCTGGTGGCAGGTCAGGTCAATGTAAAAGATCCCACTGCACTTATTGAAAAGAGTAGGGGGATTTTCTGAGGGACCTGGCCTAACTTCCCCTAGTCAGTATAAATACCAGTTAGGCTCTCTTCTGAAAAGTGGCCAGTGGTCTAATGGAACTAATCCAGACAGCAATGTGTAAGTAAATAAAAAATAAATGCATTTACTTATTTTGATTTATGTTTTGCTGACCAGCTTAGTTACACTAGGGTAGAAGGCTTTTTTCAAGGGAAATCCAAGGTGTTAGTCATTCAGAGAGCCCCCCCATACTCTTTTTGATAGGTGTCTTAGGATCTTTAACACTCGCTTGAACTACCACTGAGGCAGACTGGAAACAATGTAAACTCCATCGTTTTATTCCTTTTCCTGAATACCTGTGGTTTGTGTTATCTATTAATTCTCCACCTTATCTTACCACAAAAATACCATTTGTAGATGTCTGAAATAAATGTGGCTAATATGTTTACACTTCCTGATTTTTAGTTTTTCCATTAAAGCTACTGGAATCTGTTATTTATCCTTCCGTCTTGTAAGATCTGCTTGTATTCCGTTTTTTTCTTGGTCGGGAGGATTGTGTATGTTTTGTTCCAGGAGAGTCTCGGAGGTGAAATATTTTCAAAAGTGCTGGAAGTGTTCACAGGTTTTGAAAAATCCCCCTATGGCTCAGCACCTTATTTTGGTGGTGGAACTTGAGTTCTTCAGTGAAATCTCTAAGGTATTGCCTGTAGCTTCGTGCAGTTCGTAGTGGGATATCCTTTGATGAGCAGATCTACAGTGACAATCCAGAGAAAAATACGATGTTAAACCATGATTCTGTCTGCCTGAGCTGATAAAAAAAAAACATCCTTATGAGTTTTTTCACTGTGTAAGAAGACAGTTCCTGGACTAGGTTAGTAGGAAGCAGGCATTGGGTACAGTGTCTTTTCATAACGGTCTTATAGCCTAGCAACATATACACACCTTCATGCTTAATCTGAAATGTCTGTGTTGATACACTCTGTGGCTCTCCACACTGGATGAGTAACTTTCCTAGAGTCATACAGTACATAAATCAAAACTGTCAGAATATATTTAAAAAAAAAATCTGAGCTGCAGGTTAAAAATCATTGACTATTTATATCCCTAATTCTCTGCACTAAACTACCAGGAAGGAACTTTACTCTTAATTTATAGCTTTGATCAACTGCACTGGACTTCCAAAGAAAGACAATTGTCGGAAACTCATTAACCAGGTGGACATATCTCCCATCAAGGTATAGTACCCAAATGCTGGGATCATTCACTTCAGCTGAAGTCACTGTGGCTGCCATTGGTCTCCGGGTGGGATGATCTCTGGCCATGGATACTGATGATCCTACAAGGGGGTGGGTAGTATGACAAAAACAACTCTTCAGTGCTGTATATACAAGACATGGATAGTATTTTAAAACTGACAGACCAGTATTGTGGTCCCCATCATTAAGAAATAGAACTAAAGGGGAGGTATTCTCTCTGTAGGCAGATAAAAGTAAGGGCTAGGTCAGCACATTGAACTCAGATTTAAGTGCAACCATGTGAATTCTTTTCAGACTGTAAGACAACAGACCATCTTTTTAGACTTTCAGAGTTGTGTGAGGTTCGTGGAAGTGTGATAATACAACATACAGTTGCTTTCTCATCTTGTAGAAGATTTATGACCACATGGCCTGATGTGATGTAAAAGGTCCTATGGGAATATGGTGTACTGAGGCTACTTACTATCTCGTTCCTGTATGGAGATAGACAAAATTGTGTCTACTGAAATTATTCAGTGAAATTACTGAAATCAGTGCTGGGTTTTGTCAAGGGAGTGGCTTGTCAACAGTCTTGTTTTGATTTTCATGGATATGATAGTAAGATGCAGCTGAGACTGGAAAGGCGCTTGGTTTGGGATACAATATGTAGCACTACTCTTGCTGTTTAATGACATCTGACTACTACTTGTGCCATGTACTTCAATGATTCACTTGGAATGAGTATAAACACCTCCATATGTGAGGCCATGGAACTCTGCTATAAACCAGTGAGAAATTCCCTGGCGATTGTAAACAAGCGCCACCTTGTGGAGGTATTTAATTACTTTGATATCATTATCATGAGCATCGACAAGGGGGTGCGTGAGAATGATAGAACAGATCGGGGCATCGGTTACAGACTTGCAGGTTCTGAACTGAGCTGTGGTAGTGAGGTGAGAGATGAGTTCATGGAAAAGGCTTCTAGTTTTCTTCGTTCTAGGTTGTTAACTATGGTCATATTCTGTGAGCAGTGGCTAAACAATGAGGCTGTGGGTACATGGATACAATGATATTTCTTTGTATGACTACAGGACACATCTCTGTAATAGGGTGAAGAGTTTGGTGACCTAACACACCCTTGGATTAGAGTATTTCTTTGGACTGAGAGAAAAAAACAAAGTGTATCTTGTGTTAAAACATTTATCTTTTAGGAATGATCTATGTGAAGCTCCATGTTACAGACACAGCTACTACAGAGAGATTTTCTGGCAAACTCAGGGTATGCTTGAGTGATTATATCTCCCAGGTGGCACTGTTAAGTTTGTAAGTCCTGTAGGATGAGCTGGAATCAGTGTCTGATGACATGAAACTTTAGTCTGCCCTGCTTATTCCACTATCACTTTGGCTGTCACCTGCAAGATTAAAAAGAAAAGAGCAAACGTTAAGTATATATTCAATGCAATTGTTGTTTTTTTTTTTGTCTTAAATGCTTTTCTTGTTTCTAAGTTCTAGTCATAGTAGAAGTTAGTTATATGGATCTACCTGAAAAGAAGGAAAGCTGAAAACGCCAACAATGAGAAGACTGACACCAGAAGACTGACAACGTAAATGATCGACAGTCCAGAATCCCGACACTGAAAACACTGACATGTGAAATGAGCATGACTGTGTAAGTATGCAATAGTGACGGACTTTAGGGTTAGGGTGCGGGTAAGGTAAGTGTGTGTTAGTGACGGACTTTAGGGTTAGGGTGCGGGTAAGGTAAGTGTGTGATATTGACGGACTTTAGGGTTAGGGTGTGGGTAAGGTAAGTGTGCGATAATGACGGACTTTAGGGTTAGGGTGCAGGTAAGGTAAGTGTACGATACTGAAGGACCATAGGGTTAGGGTTTGGATTAAGGTTAGTGCATATATAGTTGTGTATGTAAGGTTTAGTGTAGGTTTGTAAGGTTTTTGGTGTGCTTGTGCTGTGTGTGTGTTTTTCGGAAACAGATTTGTTTTGTTGAGTTTCCCCGAATGCCCGAAAATAGTTTTCAGACGTGGTGCAAATTTGAAACAAATCTTAGAAAACAGAGCCACTGTGATGAAAAAGAAACTGGGTACATTCAAATGTTATATGTGTAACCAATGCAAATATATCCATGAGGGTAACAGTTGTTGTATTAGAGATGTTAAGATCAAAGCCAAGGACAAATATGATTGCAACAGTAAGCAAGTAGTGTATTTGGCAAGCTGCACCCACTGTCCCGCGTTCTATGTCGGAAAAACCGACAGAAGACTAAGGGACAGGATATATGAACACATATATAGTATTAACAATAGTAAATACACAAATGCATTGGCAAGACACATTTTAGAACAGCCCACACATAATTTCAAATTTAGTGTCATACAACAACTATACAATGACGGAAGAGGTGGTCCGGAGTCACTTAGATTGGAAAGGTTAGAGCTTTGTTGGCAATTGAGGCTGAATGCCTGCCAGTTTCCTGGCCTGAATGAGTGTAATTCGATTATGTGTGTCCTACGCTTGAAAAATCTGTTAAGATGAACTCTCATTTGTATTTTTAAATTTTAGACTTTGCTGCTTTTATGAGCAAATACATGTGCAGTTCTTTGAGATCGAAATTACAAGTCAAAACTTTATTTTTATCTATTTTTAACTATTTTAACATTGTTAGTTATACAAAGCTTAACATAATTCTTTACTTGGAGATTTTTTATACATTTTTATATTTACATTTGTTAGTATATTATTTTTATATTTTTTATCATTGTTCATTATAGCATTGTATTTTCTGAGTTGCGACCTGCATGTATATGAGATTTTATATAGGTAGAAATTAAACAAACAATATATAAAAAACAAACAATAAAAAATAAAGAATTAACTAGTAGTTGCAAGTCTCACCAGTAGGGTGAGCTCTCTGCGTAGTACATGTGTAGTGCTGCGTGACTTCAATGTGATTTCAATGATATTTAGGTGCTATAAAATGTCCTAGTAGATTATTAACTTAAAGTTTTGTTTCTGATGAAGTTGGATACTTAAATCTGACGAAAAGTGCATGTTTAAAGAGAAGCTTAAATAAATATTTCAAACGCAGGTTTCGTAGTGGATTTTTCACGTGGTGTTGGAAGACAGTGTTTGGAAAGTTTTTTGTTTACCTGTTTCAAACCATTTTCAAGGCTTGTGTTGTTGAGTTTCGGGAATTTGGTTTGTCGGGCATTTACACTTTCGGGTAGTTAAACTTTCATTCTTTTTGTGTCGGTGTTCTTGTTGTCATGCTTTTAGCTTGTCGATCATTTCAGGTAGATCCAGTTATACATATCTCTTCAAGGTACATATGTCAATTTTGGTTGCTGTTGTTGTGTCTTTCGGCTTTTCCCGGTTAGGGATCGTCACAGCGGAACTCCGGTCCGCTAATAATTGCCAGTAGATTTTTACGTGCCAAGTTGCCGGCCCTGACGCACAACCTTCAACGAAGGTACGCCCATTCATGCATGTCTCCACACAGAAGACGCTCTAGCTGAGAATCGAACAGGACAATGTCTTACTGTGAGGCGATAACGCTACCGCAGCAACACCAATGCAGTCATATAAGTCAATTTTGGTAACCTGAGCAAATTTTCAAAACTTATGACACAGTTTTAGTCACACACCACAAAACCACAGTGATATAGAAGTATGCAAAATAAAATATATTTTCCAGAAAAAAAAACAGTACTCTTTATATTCTGCAGTAAAGTAGAACATGACTTATATGTCACATGCATTAAGTTTATAAATCTTTCTCTACAGCTGAAGTTGAGAAAAAAAGTTCTATATATTTTATGTGAATGATTTAAATATGAACTGTAATTACCATGTCTTTTCCATTATTCATTTTACTTTTGGTTATTGGTACTTTGTTCATTATTACAACATATTAAAAGTAAAAAGAAAACAGCTTCTACACTGAAAAGTGTTTCCAAGTGTTGTATGATGGAGTAAATTACATTTTTGCTTTATCTTCATGCACTGAGAATGTGAAATGCATTTCTCTTGTAAACATGGCTATGTATATAGTGCATCCAGTAAAATGAATCCTTTTGTATACTGAACAATTTCCAAGACAGTGCAATGAAACTTCTCTCTGTTTCTGCAGTGCCATTTTGAACTCATTATATTGCCTGTGCAGAAAAATGCAAGTAAATGTGCATAGTGTATGTTGTTGTCACTGTAGCATTGCTATATGTTTCCCAAACTGGGTATTCTTCAAATCTTTTAATTTAGAACAGCAATTAGAATTCTGTTGTGAAGGCATGAAAGTTCTAATGCATGCTATTCTCTTATAGTGAGTGACTGAAAACCAGTAATCATAAATTTATTCACTGACAGTAAAGAAAATGGGGATCAGATGAGTCAAAATGCAAAGCTGCAGATTGCTCTTTGAACCATTTGTATATTTATGGATTATGCACATTAGGTTTGAGCATGTATTTGTAGCATAATTATGGGTCACCTTCTGGACTGTACCCATGCTGTTCAACCAAAAGTAAAAATCAACACAGTATGTGGTAAGAGTTCTAAGTGCATTTATATGTTTATGCAGGATCCATAAGTCATCAGCAAAAGACACAAGTAAATGCAAAGAGCAAGACAAATTATTATCAGAATACTCGGCAGGTGATATGCATAAACTGACATAAATTACTACATAGAAATGTTTGAATGGCCTTTAGTCAATCAGAGGAACTTGTAAAGTTGCAATTTTTCTACATGTAATTGCATGCAAGAATCTAACAGCGGGCATTTCTTCACAATATGCTTTGAGGGAAAGGCAAATATGCTCCCAACTGTGAGGGCTTCACAGAGATTACAGAGCAGACTTTATCAAAGTGTATTTTTGATTGTGACTTATCGCATGATACTAATATAAATGGTTGTAATAAGTGCACCATTTCTTCACTGAAATGAACAGCACCTGTTCGTGCACAGGATGGTCTCAGCACCATACTTTAAAAAAGTACACAAAGTGTCTGACTTCATTTACTAATGTATAGTCTCTTAATTTACAATGAATCTATTACATGACTTCAAGAGCAGTTAATTGGTTATAAAGAAACTGGCATTGTAATACAGTGTTTACATTGCTGCCTCACATTAGTTATTTCCGTCTTTTATTTCCTTCAGTAGTGTACCTTTTGAAAGGAGTTTGAATTTTGTTTTCTGTTTATGAGGTTTTTGTTAGGGTCCTGGTGAGTACATTAGTGATACTCAAACATCTCTTCATGCACAAGTGAGTGGTGGAGGCATAGTGATGACCAACTAATCCTAGATGTGTATGTAAGTGTGCATGGGATAACAAGACAGGTTTAATGCAATAATGTTATTGTTCTGATCTATTTCAGACCAGTTATTTTCAGCACCAATGTTATTTTTACTATGTTAACAGTATCTGCTCAAGCCTAAGCTACCTCTTTGCTCAAATGATATAATGCAATCTCCATCTCTGCCAGTGGGGGCCACAGGAGACCCACTGCAGTAATTAGCTGGTGACCTCACACAGCTTGTCCAGTTGTTTTTTGGCAGAAATCAGTAAACGAGATGAACTACAAACAAAATGATATTCTGCAATAAATTATCCAAGTACTGAATATTCACCAAAATGAACTAAATGAGCACAGAGAAATCATCATAAGCCATATCATATGACCCAGTTCCTAACTCTGGGAAGAGAACTTATGCCTGAAGACTTTGAGAACTGCAACAGAAGGAATAATCTACACTGCCTCATTATAGAATCATAGGATATTACTAGGCTAATGGCTCTGGGGCCCTTACAAGCCTAGCCAAGAGTTTATCCCCAAAAAAGAAATGACAATCAGCACCTGTTGCCCCTGTCAGTGAGGGACACAGGTGAAACCACTGGGACAAATTTGTGGTTGCCCATCCAGTCATCAAGGATGCACTTGAAGAGGGTCAGTGACGTTCTTTGTTTGACATGTATGGGGAGTCTATTCCAGAAACGGGGCAGCCTCTGGAGGCAAACTTGTCTCTCCAGCAGGTTTTGTTAATGTCACATATTAGATTTAAGCATGTCAGTTGGGTACTATGCGAGGAGTTAGATTTATGTATATGGAGCATCTCTAGCAGATCACCATGAAAAACTTTTCAAAAGCAAACTTCACGTTGCTTAAGACCGAGGTGGAAAGGTTCACAGCCCCCACACCAATGGACAATGCTGTCCAAGCTGCTGAAACCTATACAAAGGCACTCTATGATCATCTGCAGGAATGCATGGATCATGCTATCCCAAGTAAAACCAAGACTCACTCCTCCAAGAAAAGGAAACCAGTCTGGTGGACCCCTGCCATAAACAGGCTCTACAATAGAAGGAGGAAACTAGTACAGATAAGAGTAAAATCTCTAGAAGGAAAGACATCCCTGATCAGTATCAGCAAGAAACTACGATCCCTCATTAAATCATCCAAGGCTAGCGTCGAAAGAAAAATTGCCAAGGACTTCAAAGATAACCACAAAGCCTTCTTTAGCTATGTCAAGAACCTAAGTGGAAACTCTCAGATCTGCTCTGAGTTGGTGCAGAACAGGACAAAATACACTGAACTGACTGATATTGCCAACATTTTGGCAGACAGGTTCAGTGCAAACTTCACACCCCTCTCACCCCCTAAAGGGCCCATAACAATACCAGAAGAATGTAAGGCCCTGGCAATTACTGACACACAGGATAAAACAGCCCTATCCAAAGCCAAAAACACGGCCTCAATGGGACTGGACGGTGTCCCAGGCTGTGTCTTACAAGAGCTCCAAAATGAACTTACCCCTCACCTAAACACACTGTTCAAACTCAGCCTCTCTACAGGTTATGTACCCACAGAGTGGCACACAGCAACAGTTATCCCACTCCACAAAGGTGGTGCCACAATGGACCCCAGGAACTATCGCCCTATAAGCCTGACTAGCCTGGTCTGCAAGGCTATGGAGCGCATCATCATAGAAGTCATTAACAGAGAAATTGGGAACCTCCAAACTTTGGACCCCACCCAGTTTGGCTTTGTTAAGGGCAGATCATGCCTCCTAAATCTGGTGGAATTCCTTGAGACAGTTACCAAGGCATTAGATGAGGGTAAGGAGGTCCACACAGCCTACCTAGCCCTAGCAAAGGAGTTCGACACCATTCCCCATTCTGGTATTATAGACAAACTCACCAACCTGAACATTAAACCCTACGTCATGAGATGGGTTGCAAATTGGCTCATGGACAGAAACCACAAGGTGATAGTTGCAGACTCTAGGTCCGACTCTAAACCGGTTACAAGTGGCATCCCCCAGGGCTCAGTCCTAGGACCCCTCCTGTTCGGTATATACTTCTCAGAGGTACAGGCAAGCACAGGAGGACTTTGGCTGACCAAGTTCGCAGACTACTGCAAACTAGGGGCCATAATTGATTCTCTGGCTGATACAGACACCCTCCGGAAGGGTCTCACTGAGATGGATACCTGGTGTCAAAATCATGGCCTCAAGCTGAATGCCAAAATGTGCATAGTCATCCCCTTTGGAAAAAACAAAGTACTTGCGAACTACCACATAGGTGGTAGTCCCCTAAATACAGAAAAAGTAATAAGGGACCTGGGGACACAAGTAGATAGCAATCTCTCCTTTGATAATCATATTGCCAAGGTGGTTAGAAAATCCTTCTACATGGCCCACCTAATCTCAAAAGAGTTCTCATACAGAACAAAGGAGGTTATTGTGCCTCTCTACTCATCACTTATTAGACCCATTATAGAATACAACGCCCCATTTGGGATGTACCTTACAAGACATCTGCAACAGCTGGAAAGACCACAAAAGTACCTCAACAAGAGGATTACTGGCCTCAAACAGATGACCTATGCAGCCCGACTAAAGAAACCCCAGCTGTACTCGGTTGAATACCGCTTACTCAGAGGTGATCTCTGCTTGACATACAAGGCCATGTCCAACCCAGAATTGATGGATATGTACCACCTAAAAAAAAAACAAATCCCTGAGAGCCACACACACTAGGGATATAAACCTTACCACAACAATAAATAGGACATGGAGGGATAGATTCCTGACCCAGAGACTCCCCATGCTTTGGAACAAGATTCCAATATACATCAGACATAGCTCCTCACTAGCACTCTTCAAGAGAAACATCGACGGGTGGATGGGAAGCAAAAAATTTACCCCAGGGATCACTGCAGTGGCTCTGCTGGACAGAGGTGCAGAGAACTAATGGTTCTGCTGGTCAGAGGCACAGGGAACTTATTTAAGAGGGTGGCTAAAGCCAACACACTCTGGCTAGGCATATAAATGCCCTTGGGCAGATAGCCTAGTACTTACCTATGAACCTATGAACCTAAGTAGAGCAGGGTCTGAGACTGCCTTGTAGGCAAGACACAGATCACCTCTGAGCAATCTGTATGATACAGAGTAGAGGGATAGTGATTTGAGCCTGTCCATATAGGACAGGTGTTGGAGGCTATGGATTCTCTTTGTGAGGTATTTCTGTGGCCTTTCCAGTTGGTGTAGGTGTTTGGAGAGGTATATACCAAACAGGGCATTGTACTCAATTATTGGCCTAATGAAAGAAGAATACAGAGAGGTAATAACCTCCTTTTTCCTGGATGCAATCCCTTTACTTATGAAATGAACAAAGTAAAAGTTTTTTTCTGACCACTGCTGACAAATGATGGTCAAATGTGAGATTGTTGTCAACTTGTGTACCCAGGTGTCTCACCACAGGTGGTGTGCTTAGGGGGTTACCGCTAATGTGGCAGTCAGTAGGGGCTGTGTTTTTGCTACATTGTATGATGATATTTTTTTTTGCATTTAACTTTAAGCCATGACTTTGACACCAGTCATTTGTTGCTGTGAGACCCTCTTGAAGTATGTTAACATCATATGGGGAGTCAATGACAGCACCCAACTTACAGTCATCTGCAAACTTGGTCAGCCACAAGCCTTTTGTCTTTGTCTGCACCTCTGAGAAGTAGATGCCCAACAATAGGGGTCCCAGGACAGATCCCTGGGGGACACCACTAGTGACGGGTCTGCTATCAGAGGTAGTGGCACCTACTTTGACTTTGTGGGTCCTATCAGTAAATCAGTTGGCCACCCACCTGATAAGGTAGGGATTTATTCCAAGATCTGTTAGCTTTTCAATGATGCCCAAGTGGAGGATTGTGTCAAAGGTTTTGCCCAAGTCAAGGTAAGCGGTGTGTATTGACTTTCCCTCATCCAGTGCCTTGCTTCTTCTTCTTCTCCTTTTGGCTTTTTCCGGTTAGGGGTTGCCACAGTGGATCACTTGTCCGCTCAAGATTGGCAGTAGAGTTTTATGGTGTCGAGCTGCCAGCCAGACGCCAAACCTTCCATGGAAGGCACACACACGCAATCACGCCTAGGGCCAATTTAGAGTGTCCAATCCACCTACAGCATGTCTTTGGGATGTGGGAGGAAACCGGAGCACCCAGAGGAAACCCACGTGACCACAGGGAGGACATGCAGACTCCACACAGAAGGCACCCCAGCCGAGGATCAAACTGGATAACCTCTTGCTGTGAGGTGACAACGCTAACCGCTGCACCACCGTGGCCGCCCTTCATCTAGTGCCTTGCTGACAGTCTCAAAAAAGTCAACCAGGTTCAACAGGCAAGATCTGCCCTTGATGAATCTGAACTGGGTGGGGTCAAGTGCTTGGAGATTGCCTATGTCCCTGTTTATGAGGTCCATAATAATACACAACATGGCCTTACAGATCAGACTTGTCAATCTAATGGGGTGATAGTTTCCAAGGTCAGTAGTGGCACCACCTTTGTGCAAAGTGATGATAATGGCAGTTCTCCACTCTGCTGGAATGAAGCCTGTACTTAGGCTATGGTTGAATAGGGTGTTCAATTGCGAGGCTAGTTCTTGCTGGAGATGTTGCAGAATACAACCTGGGATACTATCAGGTCCCATGGAAGGTGTGTTCTTTGCCTTGGATAGGGCCTTTAACACTTGCTCTATGGAGATGTGAGATGTGGGGCAACTATTGGGAATGTTAAATAGGCCTTTGGGGGGACAGGGGGGTGACATTTGTGCTGAATCTGCTTGCAGGTTGGCTAAGACAACATAATCAGTGTAAGTGGCACCATTAAGAACTAATTCTGAACAAACCTGAGCTTTGCCATGGAGGTTTCTGGTGTAACTGAAAAAGGCTTTGTGGTTAGACTTTGTTTCGGAGGCTAGTTTTGATTCATAATTGGCTTTGGAGGTTTTTACTAGTGATCTAATTTGCTTGTTGAGGCTAAAGAGGGAGTTTTCCAATTGGGAATTTGTGCCTTTTTACCCTTGCTTAGGTTTGTGTTTCCTTGAGGAGCAGGTTTTAGTTATGTTGGATATGGCTGAGTCCATGCAGTTGTACAGGTGCTTATATACTGCATTAGCATACTGTTCAGCATATTTGTCTGCATCCTCTGTGGGGGTGTTGGTGTGAAGCTACTGATACCCTCCCTTAGAAGGTTGTAGTCAGCTTTTGAGAAGTTTTTTAGCCTGGTTATGGCTGGGGGGGGGGGTGGTTGGACAGGATAGACACTTTGAATGAGACAGACCGATGGTCAGATCTCACCAGGGAAGAACTTACTAAGGGGGAGGTGCAGCATTCACCCATGTTGGTAAGAACCAAGTCTACAATGCTATTTCCCTTGTGGGGAATGAGACAAGCTGGTCTATTGCATTAGAACTGATGAAATCAAGGAATCATTGGGTGAGTGCATTAGAGCAGGAATAGTTCACCCAGTTTATGGTGGGGTAGTTGAAGACACCAAGGATCAGGATATTAGGGGGTACCTTGATGGACTCAAGTAGGTCCAGGTAGGAGGATTGGGTGTCCTGAGTCATGGAGGGGGGTCTATAGCTGGCTATAATTTGGATGGGTGTCTTGCCAATTGTCAATTGCATCTGGAGAAGTTCTAGTGCATCATGCTGGCAAACAAGTCTGGAGGTATGTTTGTCTTTAATGAAAATAGAAACTCCACCACCCTTATTCTTTCCGACCTCATTTTGGGGTCAAAATGTGTAGAATGAGGTATGGCCTGGTAAGGCAGGGATGCTATTTGCAGCTTTGAACCAAGTTTTCAAGACTGCACAGACATCAGCATCTTCCAGTGCTAGGATAGCCTCCAGTGAGTGCATTTCCAGGTTAAGGCTCCTAGCGTTAAGTAGCATGACCTTCAATTTGCTTTTTGACAGATCTTTTATATTGGAAGATATGTTTCTGGGACAGTGCCTAAAAATGGCACAATTAGGGGAGGCAAGAGCCTTGGTAAGAATCCTGAATCTCAGGGGTGACAAGTGGAGGCCATCTCTGGCAAAGCATTGAGGTCTGTCAACCATGTCATCCCTGGCAAACAGATACTGGATCTCCTTGGAATGACACCAAAAACTAAGCCAATTGTTGAAGTCAATTATTTTTGTTGGTATTGTGGTATCATTCTTGGTGAAGGTAGGATGCTGCTTAGGGCTAGGGTCATACCTGCCTGGGACACATACTCTGACTCTCTTCATATAGTCCAGGGAGGTATGTCTCGTCTTTCACACCAACATGAGCAATGACAAAGTCATATTTGTACCTGTTGTGGAGAGGCTTAAGAGTGTGCATTATGTGGTGGATTCTGGCACCTGACAGACAACTGACAGTGATCTTCTCTTTGTCGAGTCTGGTGAGGGGGACATCCGTGTGTTACACAATTGAGTTGCCAATTACTAGCATATTTGGTTTAATGTTGTGCTTTATGGCCTGTATGAGTTTATTGTTATGCCTTTTGGGCTGTGTTTGTGAGACAATGGTGTGTTGTCTGCTGTCTGTGATATGTTTAGTGTTGTGTGTGGAATGTCTGTGAATGTGTTTTGGAGGTCTCTGCTGTTTAGGTAAGTTTTTATTGAGGACCTTTGTATATGTGGGTGTGTGCTGTGCTAGGTTATGTGATGTGGGTGGTGTGATGTTTGTGCTGGCAATCGCCTCTTTGTCAGGGGTACTGCCTGAGGTGCAAGAGAGCATGGATTCCAGTTTACTGGTATAGATGCAACTCTTGCAAGTAGAAGAATTATGTGCTAGGAGTAGAGGCTTGTCAGTGAACATGAGACAGTTGCTACACTGTCTCAGTATGCCCATGTTGACCAGGCTGGCAGGAGAAACTGATGGGAAATGTCAAGATATAGTGTTCTGAAACTTGGATGGACTTAGGGAGAGATGGTTGTCAGAGGGCAGGAAAGGCAGTACCCCATGCAATGCATACCACAAGAACTGGCTAATCCTCTGCAATTACTGGTCTTAATCTATAATCACCCACAGAATGATGCCTAAGTCATATCATACAACAGCCCCAAGGCAGTTTATAATCAACCTTCACAAATATAGCAACCAAGAAATGGTTCTTCATTGAGCAAGAGAAATAGGCAAGAACTTTAAGATTGCCAGTCAAATGGTATCTTTGACCATAGTGCACAGAACTGTGTCTTAAATAAGAAGAAGGCTATGGTTCTACTATATGCAGACTCAGAAATTGGCAGATTAGCTGTAAGTTGCAGTTTCTTACCCAGTGGTGGCTTGTGATATTGGACTGCAGGACTGCAGCTCCCCCAGCTGTATTCCAAATCCCCAGCTGTAACCAAAAATCCTGGAACTCACGCATGCATGCTTGAGAAACGTGAATCCAGACTGCTGTTTAACCAGTCCAGATTTAGAAAGAAGGAAGCAAGTTGCAGATACCCCAGAAGTTTACGTGGTTCTAACTGCATAGACAGGAAGGGGATCAGACTGCAAGGTCTGCAGTCTGTGCATATGTGTCAAATGCCCCAGTTAACTATAACTGGTGGCTAGAGAGAGTAACTCAGGCTCAAACCCTCAACCTTAGGTACAGGTAGCAAGAGCCTGAATTCCCTACCCACCACAACTTATGAAAAGCATTCAGATTTTTTCTTCAGAAAGTATATGGTAACACAAAACATTTTATTCTAGCAATTTTCTAAGTTTATAAGATCAATACTTGAAATTTGTCCCTATTTTTGGGACTGTATTCCCCCATTATTGGCTTTGTCCAGGTGTTTTGTGCTAAGACGTTGAGAGCTATGGTGAGAACTGAATTCACTAAATGATAGCTATTTAAGTTTGTCTTCATGTCTTTTAAGAAATAACTGATCTGGCATAGCGGTATGTTGCTCGGACTGTTGTGCACAGGGTCCTGGGCTCAAGACTTGAGAGTGAAATGCATGGCGGTCACAGTAGCACAGCATTTTATTCTAGCAACGTTCCAAGATTATACAAGCAATGTTTAAAATGTGTCCCTGTTTTTTGGGCTTTTGTCCCCCCAATAAATTTTGGCTTTTTCCAGATTTCTTGTGCTCATGTGCTGCAAAGTTGAGAGATACAGTTGAGTGTTGAGTGGATTTTACAAGGAGCTAAGAGCTTCGGGGGGGAGAAGTTTAGTGCTGCTTATGCTAAGTCTGCTTACATTGTTAATAGCACAACAGGTAGTGTAATTGCTTTCGATTCAGAAGGCTGTGGGTTCTACTACCACAGTATAGAAATGCATTGCTGATATTGTACTGTGTTGTAGTTTTAAAGGGTGTGATGTTGCAGTTCTGAGAATGTCCTCTTTGGTGGAGATACCTAGTATCTATCAACCTGTTATCAGTTTGCTATACATTCCCTAGTGCAATATTACTAGCTTATTATTTTTTTAATGTAACATGGGTAATTTTTTCCTCAAGGGCAACAGGCACTTTATTTGTAAATGAAACAATGAAATGTAAAGTTATTTGCTAGCAGCAACCTCTTCATTAGTTACAGATCTCTTTAATGTGTAATTATTTAGATGAATTTTACTTCTGCAGAAATTGTGCATATTTACTGATACTGCTGGATTGTAGACATTTGAGTAGACATTTATGATAGAAATGTCTGAATTGGGCAGTTTTGTCATTATTAGTGCATGCATTTTGTTTCATTCTTTACTGGAAAAATGTTCAAATCAATAAATTTAAAACGCCCTCTAACAATTGTACTGTGTTATACAAGGAATATAATGTAATGCAATCAGGAAGGTGTATCAAATAACACATGTATGTTTTGTGTGCAAGGGGTCTATGATTTGAAAACAGCCCATAGTTAATCTTTATCTGCCACTGGCCAGATGTATTTTCTTTGAATGTGGATTTCAATGCTGTTTCAATAAATGTGAGTTTCAAGGGCAGAGAAGTTTTAATGCTAAGTCTATTTTCATTGTGAGACTGCATTGCTTTGTTTAGCAGATGTCTATTAGTGTTTGTGCTGAAAAATGTAAAATAAAACTTTTAAATTAAATCCAAATCATCATAGAAGTAAAACAGTATGCACATTACGGTGTTTATGGTAAATGGGGTGAAATTGCCAAGTAATGGGACATTGGAATGGCTGCAGGGGTAGGTCCCATTTAGCCATGCTTTTGAAAGGGGGAAGAGAGGCAAACTCAAAGACAGCCCCAACTAAACTATACCTCTCCCCTGTCCAGATTTTCACAAAATGAATAGATTTTTGCTTCATATTTTTGGTTTGTTGCTCATAAAATTTGTGGTTTTCTGGCAAATCATTTAGGAATAAAGTCACTAAATAATGACAGACATTGAGTTTCAATCATCATATCCTCCAGGAAAATGCATGCTAAAGTAAGACCTGTTATTCTATTAACTGTCTAAATTTATGCAAGAGCAATTTTTAGTAGTCTGTATGTTCTTCCAATATATTTGGCCTTGTCCAGATTTCCTGCAATAAGAGGTTGAGAGGTACGTGCAAATAAATCACTTTATGTAATTAGGTATAGCCAAACCTCTCAACTGTCCCCGATGTTGGCTCAAAATGTTGCTCTCCCCCTAATAATTCCTCTGCAAAATCTCAATTTTGGAAGAAAATGCGGAGGGTTTACAATTGATAGATAATTGTAATGATCAGAATTATAGATTACTTTTATTTCAGAAATGCATGTAGATTGTCTTATTTTGTCAGCTGCTCAACTTAATGGTACTAATATTTTAAAAAGTGTCCCTTCTTTGACATGTTCTCAGCTGTATTGTGTGGCTATTTTATATTTTTGCATCACATTTTTGGTCCATTTTTCATAAAATTGTGTTTTCTGGCAAATTAGTGGCAAATCATTAATGATTGAAGTTAGAAAATACTGACAGACGTTTGAGTTTCAGATTTCATACCCTTCAGAAAATTCATACTAATGCAAGACCTACTATTCTATTATTTTTCTAAGTTTATAAGACCAATGTTTAAAAATTGTCCTTATTTTGGGCCTTTGTCCCACTTCTGTGTATGGCTTTGTCCAGATTTCTTGCTCTGAGGTTAAGAGGTATGACAAATATGTCGGGCCATCACAGTCAGACAGAGACATTTCAAATTGTGACATACTTGTTGCACCCCACTCCCCTATGTAGTGACTCTGGATGTGTCCAAGCAAGGCAAGGAGCAGTTATGCAGTGTAAGTGTGTAGAGTATCACCCCATCCAAGGTAGACACGTACTACAGTGGCTTTTCATCTGTCCTTGATTTTGCAGAATGTTCTGCTTTTCTGTCATATTTTTATACTGTTGATTTATGCTTCTTATTATTCAGAAAATGCATGCTGTTGCAGTGTCTGCTGCTCTGTGTTTAAGTAGCAATGTTTTAATGACCATCAGGTAAGCTTGTCTGAGATTGTAAGATGCAAGTAAGCTTTAATAAGCATACTGTTAAAGAATTACCAACATTGAAAGCCTTTTTGTTGTTGCCATGCAGAGAATATTTACATAACGAGATAATGTATAAGCCTTAGGTATTGAAATGCATATGTCAGTATTTGTAATAAAGGACATGATTACAGTATTATCAGAAGCTCATTACATTTGTTGGAGACTTGCAGTCATCTTTGCAGGCTTTACCCATAAACTGAACAGAAAGCCAATTTATCATATGTGGTCCATAACCTGTCCAGTAATCCTTTAAGCAATTTATCTTGAGCTTGTTTCTTGTTTGCTGTTCATTTTTTACTTTGATCATGTTTTCCCCATGAAACAAGTAGATAATTGTTGTCAGTCAGCAAGTCTTTTTTGGATAAGCAACATTTTTACAAATGGGAGTATCACAGAGATTGCTACTTTCAGCATGTTACTTGGTACTTTTATAAAGCTGAATATAAATTATAATTAGAAATGCAGTGCAAGGAGAAGTGGTTTGAGTTGAGCGCTACTTGTGTTTTTATACTTGATTTTGACTAGTATGCCAGTAATATATTTAAAAAGTAATTTATTTTTTTCATGCCTCACAACCTTTTTGTTTCCATCTAGATATTAAGTAAGCTGTCATGTAGGCAATGTATTGAAATATTTTTCTTCTGCACTTCATTTTGTCTTGATTGGACTACTGTAATGACAGTTTGGCACCCAGGGCAGCATATTTAATTAAAGTCCCAGTTTTTGTGGTTTTGAGCATAGCCCCGCCCTTTTCTAGTTGGCCACACCCCTTCTCATTGGCCTCACCCATTCAATTGTCTCCTGCAACCCCCTTTGATTTGAAGTCACCAGCCACCACTGTTCTTATCTCATTCTACATAGCATATGCAGGGAAGTAGGCATTGTTTGAGGTACTGGAGGAGGCCAAATCATTTGTGGAGGCTCTGATTACAGGGTGCAAGCAACATCAAAATCTACAATCTGAGAGAGGAACAGAAGTCACTGAATATAAATGGATATTAAACAATATGATTGCTGCACTACTGTCACATCCCCATTAGTAAAAATTACAAGACATTAGTAGTAAACATCCAGTGATCAACACACAAGGGAACAATGCAAGACAGAAACTGTTGCAGACTCCTGTCATGACATCATATTACTGTACCCCAATAACTGAACAATCCACTGATAAGGATGGCATTAGTTTTTGCTAAATCTGACATCCCCTAACAGATATAGTTCAGTTTGATTCACTAGTGGATATGTTTGCTATACCTCAACCCTCCCACAGATATTTCTCAATTTGAGTCACTGTTGGACAAGAAGGCATTAAATAAAACTGTTGCAGTTACACCTCAGGCAATTATCACCTGATTATCATGATGCAAGATAAAAGTTTGCTACAAATGGAAATATTTCCTTTGTAGATGCCAGTATAGTGTGATGAAAATGAAGTATGCTTTCTGACAGTTTGGTATTCCTGATTTGATATTGAATTTCTCTACATTTAGGGTCACATATATGGCAATGAGAAATCAGTACACTTATAGATTGTCTTCGGTCAATGAAAATATGTTTTCAGCTGACTGTAGGTTCATAGGTACTTACTAGGCTACTTTAGATACCTAGCCATACATTCCCATGAAGTTTTTATGCATTATATTCTAAGAATGAATAACCCAGACATGAGAAAAAGAGTTAAATGTTGTCCCTAACCACGAGGGATAAGGATGGAAAACCAGGGGTGAATTTGCATGTACCCATCCTGCCCATCTAGTCATCCAGATTACATCTGAATAGTGTAAGGGAAGTACTCTGCTTTACGAGGAAAGGAAAGTGATTCCAAAAAATCATTGTTCAGTGTGATAAATATCTATCCCTTCAACATGTTATATTTGTGTTGCAGAAGAGAGATTGATATCTTGAGTAAGGTCTGTTGAGACTGTGCATGAGACAGAGATAGCCTTTCAGTAGTCTGTATGGTGCAGAGAAGAGGGACGTGGATTTGAGATTCTACACATAGTTTTTATTATTTAGGCCCTTGATTTTCTTAGTAAGAAAGAGTCGTGGGCATTCTAAATGTGTCAAAGGTTTAAACAGGAACATATTAAGAGGGAATTGTTCTCAATGAACAGCGTGATAAGTGCAAAAGTTAGTGTAATGACTTAATCTCGGACTTGGACACCATAACCCTAGTTATAAGTCGTGTAATAAAACTGACTTTCTCACAATTGTGCTGATTAATTGTCTACATAGTTTCCCAGATGCCTAACTACTGGATAAGTTTTCAGGGGTGTGTTGTCAGTATGATAGTTATGATAGACTTCTTCTTTGCTAAAGGATACTGTTGTACATTTCTTGGCAATTAGTTTTAGTCCATGGTTTTGGCAATAGCTATCTGTTTTGGAAAGGCCCTCTTGGAGAATCTTGGTGTCCTCTGGGGAGTTTACAATAGCACCAAGTTTGCAGTCATCTGTAAACTTGGTAAGACATAAACCCTTTACAGTAGTTTTGAACTCTGAAAATTAAATGCCAGAGAGGAGTGGCCTAAGCACTGAACCCTGGGATACACCATTAGTGACAGTTTTTTTAGAGGAAGAAGAGCAGCCCACCGTTATTTTTTGAGTTGTACTTGTGAGCCATACAGGGGTTAACATTTATCTGGAATAATTTGTCTAAAATGCCTGAGTATGAGAAGGCACTGCATGCTTTTGCAAGGTCTAGATATGTAGTGTGTACTGATTTGCCTTCTTCCACTGCTTTGTTAACCTTCTTAAACATGTCAACCAAGTTAAGTAGGCAAGATTGCCACTTGAAAAATCCAAACTGTCTTTGGTCAAGTATTTCTAGGTTGAATATGTTATGAATTTTATGAATTCATTTCATAATAATCCTTTCCATAGCATTATAGATGATGCTGGTCAGACTTATGAGTCTATAACTTCCTAAGTCCATCACTGCCCCACCTTTATGCAAGGAGATATCAGTTGTTGTACACTATTCATCTGGCATAAAGCTTGCTTAAAATCTGACATTGAATAGGCTCTGAAGAGGGTCTGACAGATCTTGTTTCAGGCTGGCCAGAAAGCAGCCTAGTTTGTTATCTAGGCATATCAAAGTATTATTCTTGGACTTGGATATTGCCTTATGGACTTGATCATGGGATATTTGAAGGAGGGTTGTATATGCAAACAGAAGATGTGATAAAGTAAGAGGGGTAAGGTGGGTGAGTTAGAGCTAAATTTATCAGCTAGTAGATTGTTCATGTCCTCTGCATCCAAATATGAGATATCATTTACTACTAAGACTGGGCAGAGATGGACATTGTTTCTAAGGTTTCTAAAATAGTTAACAAAGCCTGTGAGGTTGTCCTTTACTTGGGTGGATATCTTTACCTCATATCTGGCATTGCTTGATTTGATCAGGGTCCAGAGTTCCCAATTAGGTTTAGAAAGAGCTTTTTCTTCATCTTGAAGGTTATGCTTATTTTTACATGCAATACGTTTGTATTCCTTTGTTATTGAGACAGTCTATATTTGGATTCTGCACATGGGGGGTTTATTTTTGAATATGGCCTTGTATTTACTTAGAGGGGATAGATGCATCTTTGCAGCTATTCACATGTGCCAAAATTTGTGGTTAAGGATTCCACATTATCAGAATTTAACTGCAAGTGTTGTGAGACAGCTGTTACTGTGTAACTGCATTGTATTTTTTATTTGATTTACTCTTTCAATATTTGGATACGTTTGATGTTTGGTCTTGTTATATAACAGCTTGTTTTATTATAAATTCCATTCAATATTAAAGTTTTTTTTCTTAGATTTTTTAAAGTTCTTGGCTAGTGTCAGTCAGAAAATAATTATTTTCCATTTCACTGACTGAAAAGGAATTAATTGTTATTAATTAATCAGAGGAGCTGAAAAATAGGATTACTTATTTAAGTGCATATCTGTTTGGCTTCATTTTTATTTAACTGTAAGTGCTGTGAGACTACTATTGGTGTGCGACTGCATTAAATTTTGTAACTGATTCATTCTTTTAAGGTTTGGATAGTTCAATAATTTTTGGTTTTTGGTCTTATTATATTACATTTTTCATTCTGTTTTACCTTAAAGGTTTTGTCTTGGAGTTTTAAAAGTTCTTGTCTATGTTCAATTAGAAAACATTCCTTTTCTGTCTCACTGACTGAAAAGGAATTAAATATTTCTAAACAGTGGGAGAAGCTAAGAAACAGGATGTGTTATTTATCTGCATTCTTATTTAACTGCAAGTGCTGTAAGAATACTCTTAGTGTGTGACTGCAGTGCATTTTTTTCCACCCAGATGACCAAGTCTCTGTTGTGCTTTTAAAACTGGTGGTTCCTGAGCTGTCCAACCGTACTTTAAATTTGTCTTTTGAAGCTTGTTCCAGTCTCATCTCATGTGTTCATTCTACTGGGCACTGGAAGATCAAACTGGGAAAACCACCAATTAGAACAGCTTCTGTTTCATATCACTCCACTCTCTTAGTACACACTGCAATATTCAGAACATTAATCCAATGTGTCCATTTTACATTTAAAACTTGTAACATCTGGGGCTAAATTACCAATCACTGGGGAACCTAGGAACTGCTTCTCAGAAATTAGTTTAAAATTAGTGCTTCTGTTTTGCTCCTGGTGAAAAAAGCAGAGGGACATTATTTCCTAGCCTTCCTAGAGATTATCAATGACTGGAAAGCCTGATTTTTTTTTAAAGGAGCCAGCTTGAGATTAATGCTACTGTTTTGCCACTGGTGAGATAAGAAGCAGCTTGGACAGTGTATATTACTCATATATTTCAGTGGCATTTTATCCAGCAACATTTTCTGCTGAATTTAATTCCATTGCAGTTTCTGCTTGAGGGTATTATGTTTATTTACAGTACTCTATTGTCAGTGTGTTTAATTTTTATTTTTATACTGCACTCGGTATATGAGGAATAATGTCTCATAATTTGGTAAATCTCCTGTAATATATAATTGGGAAGGAACTAAACAAACAACTCAGAGGACAAATAAAGTCTACTAAAGCCAAATTTGAGGTAGGTTTGCCCTTCCAGGCCAACAACAACTACAAAGCATTTTTAGGTATGTCTGCAACCAACCTCAAAGGCAATACACCATTGTGTGCAGAACTCATTGTAAATGGAGCCACCTATACTGAGCCAGAAGATATAGCAAACCTCTTGGCTGATACATTCAGCTCAGACTTTACCCCTCCCTCGCCCTCAGCCTTCCCTCAGGAAATATCATCAAATATAACTCCTTCTACTATTACTAGGGAACAGGTTCTTAATGATCCCTCTATGAGACCAAGAACACTGCATCAATGGGCCCAGACAATATCCCAGGATGCCTTCTGAATAGCATGAAACATGACCTATAAGGGCCTCTTGAATTACTATTTAAATGTAGCCTCCAAACAGCCTTTGTGCCTCATGTGAATGGAGAAAGGCAACAGTCATCTCTCTGCACAAAAGTGGGCCATTTACAGACCCTGGAAAATACAGGCCCATAAGTCTCACTAGTCTTATATGTAAATTATCATGCAGATGATCAATAAAGATAAAGACACTGGACCCAACCCAGTTTGGTTTCATCAATAGCAGATCTTGCCTACTCAACCTGTTGGAATTCTTTGAGAAGGTCACCAAAGCAATGGATGAGGGCAAAATCATTCACATTCCCTACATTGACTTGGCCAAGGTATTTGACATAATACCCTACTCAGGCATCGTTGACAAACTCAGGAGGCTAGATACAAGCCCATATGTCACCCAGTGGATAGCCAACTGGCTCACAGACAGGACCCAGGAAGTTAGAACTGGGGAGTCCACCAATACAAAGAGGCCAGTCACAAGTGGAGTCTCTCAGGGATCAGTCCTTGGATCACTCCTTTTTGACCTTTACTTCTCAGAATTCAAGGTCAATGTCAGTGGTCTCGGGCACCGACTAAATTTGCAGATGATTGCAAATTAGGAGCTGTCATTGAATCTCACACTGACACAAATGTTCTCCAGGAGTATGTGACACAGGCAAACAACTGGTGTCAGAGCCATGGACTAAAACTAAATGCCAAGAAATGCATAATAGTATCCTTTGGAAAGTCACCCATCCCTGGTAACTATCATATTGACAATACACTGCTTAAAGTTGACCCAGTAGTCAGGGAATTAGGGACACACATAGATAACAATCTAGCCTTTTATGATCGCGTCTAAAGTGGTGATGAAATCATTCTATGTTGCACAACTTATAAACAAAGGTATGGCATCAAAGTCCAAGGAAGTCATTGTTCTACTTTATTCAGCATTCATCAGACCTATCATTGAGTGCAATGTCCCCTTTGGTATGTACCTAACTAGGCATATCACTAAAAGAATACAGGGCTTAAGTAAAATTTCCTATGAAGACTGCCTCAAGGTTCTATCCATGTATTCTGTCTCCTACAGGCTTTTGAGGGGAGATCTATATCTGGCATACAGAGCATTGTAAAACCACACTCTGATGAACGTCCTGCATATCCACAAAGTAAACAGCACCAGAATTACCAATTCTAAAGACTTAAACCTTGCCTTTGATATTAATAGGACCTGTTGTGGAGATAGGTATGTATCCCAGAGACTATCCCGTTTATGGAACAGTCTCCTCATCTATGTGAAGCAGAGTTCCTCCCTAACCCAATTCAAGTGCAACTTGGAAAATTGGATGGGAAACCAAAAATTCCTTCCTGGTTTGGCATCCTTGACTCCTGTGTCCATTAGAGTCATCTCCTAGGCCCATGCTTACACTTATCAAGGGTATCAGAACTTGTCAGAGATTTGGGATGCATGGCCAAGCTTAAAAGGCCCTTGTGGTCGTTAGCCTAGTAAACATCTATGAACCTATGAACAAAACATTTGACCTAGATGGTTTAGAAGCTTTTCAGTGGAAGGCTTAAATAGGTTCACAGACTATGGGCACCTGGACAAAACAAAATCATGCTGCACCTATGGATTATGAGCAAAGTACATGCTGCCAAGTGCAGTGCAGCACTCAGCAATTCTGGAGGGTGTGTGTGTGTGTGTGTGTGTGTGTGTGTGTGTGTGTGTGTGTGTGTGTGTGTGTGTGTGTGTGTGTGTGTGTGTGTGTGTGTTTGAAGGCACACACAGCTTTCTGAGGCCAGGTAGCATTGTGGAATTCCAGGATACCATCAAGGAGAGAGAACTCTAGGACTAGTCTGCTCCACCTGGACCCAGTTACTGGCCCACTCCGTAGCACCTAACTCTCATTTCTAGGAGAACAAATAGACTGATAGTGCTTTCTGAGCAGGAATAAATAGACCTTTGGGTTCTTGCCAACCCTGGGAATGCCTGGCTTTTGCTTCATGGAAGAATGGACTGATTGGGAACTTTTAATGGAGCTATCAGGCAGGGTGCTGTGGGAAAGGGGAGGAACATTAAGTAGGTGCTCTTTAGTCATGTAGCTATTTATCTTACATACATTAATAACTTTGTCAGACAAGTTCTAGAATTTATATAAACTGAATTTTATTTGATGGAAGTTATGTTTGTTTTATTTGTTATTTTTAATTATTCTGAGTTTTATATTAAACTACATTATATAGTTGAAACTGAAATTCTTTTCACAAATTATCCTGAACAGAAGTTAGGTATCCACCTTTACATAACAAAATATTATAGAGCTTTACAAATTATGGCATTGAAAGGTCTGTGCAAGACTTTATTTAGTGCATATGTATATGAGACAATATCTCAAACACTGTTTCATATTTGAACCAAAAACAAAAGAGGATGAACCAAACCACAGCAGGCAGCAGATAAAAAAGAATTCCGTTTAATGGTAAGCGCTTTCGCAGCACATCAAGCTGCTTCATCCGGCACACAAGAAATGCAACGCCATACTTTTAGACTAAAAACAACCAATAAAATCATTTGTTCAATTACATGGAGTAATAAATGCAATCCTTGCTTAAAGACATATACAAAAGCATATCTATAATCAGTTTAAAAATGGTGATGACTACTGTCTTTTTTATTACTTTTTAAATTGTTCACATTTATGTGCAATATGTTTATGTTTTTAAATGTTCACTGCCTAGATAATTTTTAAACGGATTATAGATATGCTTTTGTATATGTCTTCAAGCAAGAATTGCATTTATTACTCCATGTAATTGAACAAATGATTTTATTGATTGTTTTTAGTCTAAATTAAGGCGTTGCATTTCTTGTGTGCCGGATGAATCAGCTTGATGTGCTGCGAAAGCGCTTACCATTAAATTGAATTCTTTTTTATCTTCTGCCTGCTGTGGTTTGATTCATCCTTCTGTGTTTTTGGTTCATTCTTGTTAAGTTGTTCGTTGAACCAGTAATCTACACCACTATTTTGTTCTACTGTTTCATATTTCTTAATAACATTTTGAGGGAATTATGCTTGGTCATGTGCTTAGATTTTGATTTCAAGGATATGGAGTTGCAAGCATGGCTTGTGATGAAATTGGGGGGGGGGGGCATTTGATTTCTGATAGTAGAGGGACTGTTTGGTTTATGGTTAAAAAACTAAACTGTAAATCACCAAATGCATATATCTAATCATACAGAAGCCCACGCATGTTAAATTAACAAAAAGGAGTGACATCTTTTAATGTGCATTGCCAACTGTTATTCATTGCCTGCCACTGCAAGCACTATGTGATGAAAGACTTGTACCCAGGCATGAGGGGACAGAGCTATGGTCTTTGGATCCAAACCATTATCGCAAATAAGTCTTATTGCTACTACAGAGATGATCTCTTGAGTCAAAACACAGGTACCCAACAAGTAAACTTTAAAAAAGTAAACACAAGGCTAATTCAATAACCAATTTACCAAATGCCGCTTGGACCTAGAGCATTAAAGGAATTCGGACTCCTGTCCTGAATACTGACCTATATCCAGACCCACACTAAAACTACACACTGATCATTTACAGAAACACATCTTCAGCCTAGCACTACAGGCTCCTTTCTCACTTCTCTGTAAACCACAATGTCTTTCAGTGCCCCTTACAAATGGTAAGAGCTTTGCAAACAAATGATTATTTTCATACAAGGAAAGCTCACTAAATCATATTCACTGCTGTTGATTGTTTCCACTGTGAGAGTAACATAAAATTATGACAGTTTTAAAGATTTTTTTCAGAGTGTTGACTGACTTAAAAATGCACACATAAATCTATGTGCCCCTTTTCTAAGTGCACCCCACTACAGAGACATTTAGCTGAATCTGCAATCAGTCCCTAACCCCACCTCTTGTAATTCACTGAGTGCTTCAGATTCTCATCACACATAAAATCTGCCATGGCTTATGTGTTAAAGAAAGGGGATGCATTCATTCTAGCAATGGCACTCTACGTGAATGGCAAAACATAGATATAAATCCATTAGAAATACTTTCAGTGATACTGGAGTTTACTCTTTTCTCCAGTGTTGTGAGACCTCAGTAGTATAGCTAGCTGGCTAGATAGATAGATAGATAGATAGACAGATAGATAGATAGATAGATAGATAGCTATGATATTACAGTAGCTACAGTCTCACCTGGTTCTGTTGCATGGAGGGATGAAACCCAGAGTAAGACCTAAATTAACTAGGTGTAAATAAGGGTTCCTATTATTATCTCAAAAAGGCGTTCTATCAAATGCCTCTTCATCAAAATTGAAACCACAAAATTTGAAAACATCAAACGTCCACATAAGTGATTTCTTTCCTTAGGAAAGAAATCACTTGTCCATCCTCATCAGTTTTCCATTTTCCCCTCTGTAGTATGATCTCAGAGTTGGTATATTTAGTTAGGGGGGGTGTGGGGGGCACCCCGACTTTGTAATGTCTGTGGTTGTTTGTTGGTGTTTGTAGGACAAGAGATTTCTTTCCAAGGAAAAGAAATTGCTTATGTGGAGGTTCGATATTTTGAAAGTTCATGGTTTTAGGGCTGATGATGAGGCATTCAATGGAACGCCTCTTCGAGGAAATAATTTAGACCCATAAGTAATAATCCAGGCATTGGAGGAATCAGTTAGGGGGAGAAGAATGATGAGACAGACCCTAATTTCCTGCTTTGGGGGACTGGCTGGAGATGTGTATCCAAAAATGCTTATTCTCCCTACAATCTCTGATGGAGACCAGAAACAGATAGAGGTACTTGTCTCCAAGCGGGAGTGCCAAAGTGGATGGTATTAGTCACAGAAGTGCACGAAAAGCCATTATACCCCTCCCCATTATGCTCCTATCCAATCATGTTAAGGGAACAGTATGGCATTTCAACAATCTCTGGCAGCTACCTGGATGATGGTTGGCCACAATTAGCTTTCACCTAGTTAGAGAGTGGAGGGGCAGAGTTAGGACAGTTGGCCAGAATATATATACAGTCTGGAAGTTTAATTAATTAAATTAAAGATCATGCAGTGCTGTTGGTTTTGATTCCCTCATTTTCAACTTGCAGTCTATATAACTGTATGATGCAAAATAAGTCATGTAAAAGGAAGTGTTCCCAGAACACCCCTAAAATGAGATTCTTGTACCTAGTGGAATTATACTGTTAATGAAATAACAAAATAAAAAAATGCTTACTGTTATTATCATACTCCACTTAAGTACAGAGGAGTTAAGTGCAGACAAACTGTTATTAGAAAAATAATTACAATTATTTTAAGCCTGTGTTCTCTGGCTTCATATAGCGGTATGAACTCACAATCAGCTTAGCTGCATGTTTAATTTTTTTTTTCTCTTTTTGTCTGAAACAGATGTACACTTATACTGGCACCTCTGCAAACAAACTGCAATATCTAGATAATATCTTTACCTACTAATGCCTTCATACTTCTAAAAAGATTGAGACAAACTAAAGAATTTACATGCCACCTAGTAAGCTGTAGAGAAAGGTAACTCAGATCAACCAACACCAAAAAAGCCATGCACTTTAGGTTACAAGATTTAAAAAGCTGTTGGAACATTTTTTATTTGTCTGATGAAGTTCCTAGTTTGTTTCAGGGATGAAAGTGCTATCCTTTTACTGCTGTTTAAATAAAGTAGATTTATTGCTTCTTCTTTGTGGAGTCCTTTGGCCTGCATTTGCTTTTATGTGGATTATTGTAGAGAAAGGTATTATATTTATATTTTTGATATCATGAAATTCCAGGTCAAACCTGATGAAAAGGAAAAATGACATGCAACACAACAGAGAAGAGGAGAGGAGACATCTTACACACATTTTTTTTAATCTCTTGTTTCTTTGTTTATTTTTTAAATTACAATATGATACAAAGAGTTTATTATGCAATATTTACTGCAGAGGTATAAAGCTGTTAAGCAGCATTAGCTTGAAGAGAACAAGCAACAGTCCACTGGGAGAACAATCCAACATTTATTTATTTATCCAAATCAAAATGAAGTTACTAAGTAGAATTTATGGAAAAAATATTGGACAGACCCCTATCCTTTGTATCATATAAAGTGTAAGTAGGAAAAGATTGAGAATGTAACAATTTTTATAGACAGTGTAGTCTTTTGTAGAGATTGTTTCCAGATAATCTGTCTGTTAAAAAGAAAAATGAAGTTGAAAAGTCATGATGAAAGAAAAGGGTTTATATTATTAGAATGAACAAGAGTTTAAACATTTCTACAAAGTATGTCTCAGGTTTTCTGTAATAGGGAGATTAAATTACTTTAAATTCTGACTTGATTATTTATGGGCAATATAGTGCCTTTAACTCAACTTATCTGAAGATACAAAAATCTCTTGTTTATGGATTTTGTGGAAGGGAATTGTATGAAACTTTATATATTAAGAAATGGGACTGAAATAAGTTGTAGAAAGAAATTTAATTTTGGTTGTTAGTCAAGGTATGTCAAAGTTTGATAATGTACTGTGTACTGTGTACAACTCATAACAGCATGAGCAAGAAGGAGGATAATGTGCTCCCTAGCATTTATGAAGCTTCTGGTACAAAATACTGTTATACATATGTTTAACAATCTTCAGATTCATCTTGATTAAATAGTTATCTTACCAGCAGATCATTTGCAGTTTGTAGGTCTTGAGTGTTTTTCAGAAATGTGCATGTTGAATAGGGGAGTACCCAAAGGATACATTTTAGGCCATATTCTTTCATCATCATCATCATCTTTCGGCTTTTCCCGTTAGGGGTCGCCACAGCGGATCATCTCTTTCCATTTCTTCTTATCCTCTGCATCTTGCTGTGTCACACCAACCGCCTGCATGTCCTCTCTCACCACGTCCATAAACCTTATCTTAGGCCTTCCTCTTTTCCTCTTACCTGGCAGCTCCATCCTTAGCATTTTTTTCCCAATATGCCCATCATCCCTCCTCAGCACATGTCCAAACCAACGCAATCTCGTCTCTCTTGCTTTGTATCCAAACTGTCCAACATGAGCTGACCCTCTAATATACTGATTCCTAATCCTATCCATCCTAGTCACACCAAGTGCAAATCTTAACATCTTTAACTCTGCCACATCCAGCTCTGACTCCTGCCTTTTTGTCAATGCCACTGTCTCCAACCCATATAACATAGCTGGTCTCACTACCCTCTTGTAGACCTTCCCTTTCACTCTTACTGGTACCCGTCTGTCACAAATCACTCCTGACACTCTTCTCCACCCATTCTACCCTGCCTGTACTCTCTTCTTCACCTCTCTTCCACATTCACCATTACTCTGAACTGTTGATCCCAAGTACTTAAACTCATCCACCTTTACCAACTCTACTCCCTGCATCCTCACCATTCCTCTACCCTCCCTCTCATTTACACACATATATTCTGTCTTAGCCCTGCTGACCTTCATTCCTCTGCTCTCTAGAGCATATCTCCACCTCTCCAGAGTCTGCTCAACCTGATTCCTACTCTCACTACAGATCACAATGTCATCTGCAAACATCATAGACCACGGGGCCTCCTGTCTGATCTCATCTGTCAACCTGTCCATCACCACTGCAAATAAGAAAGGACTCAGAGCTGATCCTTGATGTAATCCCACCTCCACCTTAAACGGATCTGTCACTCCCACTGCAGTCCTCACCGCTGTCACACTACCCTTGTACATATCCTGTACCACTCTTACATACTTCTCTGCCACTCCTAACTTCCTCATACAATGCCACGACTCTTCTCTAGGCACCCTGTCATATGCTTTCTCCAAGTCTACAAAGACACAATGCAACTCTTTCTGACCTTCTCTGTATTTCTCCAATAACACTCTTAGAGCAAACATTGCATCTGTAGTGCTCTTGCCTGGCATGAAACCATACTGCTGATCACTAATCATCACCTCCCTTCTTAACCTAGCTTCTACTACTCTTTCCCACAACTTCAAGCTGTGACTGATCAATTGTATCCCTCTGTAGTTACTGCAGCTCTACACATCACCCTTATTCTTAAAGATAGGTACCAAAATACTTTATCTCCACTCCTCAGGCATCCTCTGACTTTCCAAAATTTCATTAAACAATCTAGTAAAAATTCCACTGCCATTCTCCTAAGCACATCCATGCTTCCATTGGGATGTCATCTGGGCCAACAGCTTTTCCATTCTTCATCCTCTTCATAGCTGTCCTTACTTCCTCCTTGCTAATCTGTTTCACTTCCTGATTCACTATCCCCAAATCATCCAACCTTCTCTCTCTCATTCTCTTCATTCATCATCCTCTCAAAATACTCTTTCCATCTACTCAACACACTCTCCTCTCTTGTGAGTACCTTTCCCTCACTATCCTTTATCACCCTTACTTGCTGCACATCTTTCCCAGCTCTGTCCATCTGTCTAGCCAATCAGTACAGGTCCTTTTCTCCCTCTTTAGTGTCCAGTCTCTCGTACAATTCTCCATATGCCTTATCCTTAGCTTTCATCACCTCTCTCTTTGCCATACGCCTCATCTCCTTATACTCTTTTCTACTTTCTTCATCTCTTTGACAATCCCACTTCTTCTTCGCCAGCCTCTTCCTTTGTATACTCTCCTGTACTTCCTCATTCCACCACCAGGTCTCCCTGTCCTCCTTCATCTGTCCAGATGTCACACCAAGCACCTTTCTATCAGTCTCCCTTACTAGTTTTGCTGTAGTTACCCAGCTATTTGGTAACTCTCCACTGCCTCCCAGTGCTTGTTTTAACTCTTCCCTAAACTCCACTTCACAAACACCCTTTTTTAACTTCCACCATTTAATCCTTGGCACTGCTTTCATACTCCTCCTCTTCTTGTTGATCAGCAACGTCATCCTACAGACCACCATTCTATGCTGCTTAACTACACTTTTCCCTGCCACCACTTTACAGTCTCCAATCTCCTTCAGACTGGCCCTCCTACATAGGATATAATCCACCTGTGTGCATCTTCCTCCACTGTTGTACATCACCCTATGCTCCTCCCTCTTCTTAAAATACGTATTAACCACAGCCATGTCCATCCTTTTCGCAAAATCCACAATCATCTGACCTTCTGCATTCCTCTCCTTAACACCATACCTACCCATCACTTCCTCATCCCCTATGTTCACTTCACCAACATGCCCATTAAAGTCCACTCCAATCACTAGTCTCTCACCCTTGGGTACACTCACCACAACTTCATCCAACTCACTCCAAAATTTCTCTTTCTCATCCATCGCACACCCAACTTGTGGAGCATATGCACTAACAACATTCATCATTACACCATCAATTTCGGGCTTCATAAACATCACTCTGTCAGACACTCTCTTCATGTCTAAAACACTCTTGGCATATTGTTCCTTTAGTATAACTCCTACCCCATTTCTCCTGCCATCCACACCACGATAGAACAATTTGAACCCATTTCCTAACCACCTGGCCTTACTTCCCTTCCATCTGGTCTCTTGCACGCACAATATATCAACCTTCCTTCTCTCCATCATATCAGCTAGCTCTCTTCCTATACCAGTCATACTGCCAACATTCAAAGTTCCTACCCTCACTGCTACACTCCTAAACTTCATCCTCTCTTCCTGCCTTCGGGCATGCCTTCACCCTCCTCTTCTCCTTCAGCCAACAGTAGCCCAATTTCCGCCAGTACCCTGTTGGCTAACAGTACTGGTGGCGGTCATTGTTAACCCGGGCCTCGACTGATCCGGTATGGAAATATGAAATTTTTGCACCATAAGTGATGTGGCAGAATTTTTACGCCGGATTCCCTTCCTGACGCAACCCTCCCCATTTATCCGGGCTTGGGACCGGCACAAAGAAATGCACTGGCTTGTGCATCCCCAGTGGCTGGGTTAAGCCCTATTCTTTCATCACTATCTATAAATTACTTTCCTTGTGAATAATGTACTTAAACATCATAGTATATGCAGATGACATTGTTTTCATAAAGGAGGCCAAGACTACAGAACACCTATATTCTACATTAGAACAAGAATTCAGTTTTATATGAAATTAGTGCCATGACAAACAACTAACAATAAAAACAGATAAATAGTTATGGGTTTTGTTACATTTAAAACACCAGCTAAAACTCAACAAACTGTCAAAATTTATCCAATAGAAATCCAGTTACATAACAAGGCAGAAAAAGATACTTAGAGATTTTATTAGATAATAACTTCTGGTTTCAAACCACACAGGTCTCATAACCTCAAACAGTCCTGCGGTAGTTATGTATCTAATCATCTTACAGTTGAAGCTTGATATGTCATATCCATTAATGGGGTAATTCCAAGACTGGGATACTCATTAGCTATAATTGATTCTCTATCAGATTGCAACACTAGCTTGCTGTGATCTACTGAAGGCAACATTCTGAGATTTATACATCAAGCCAGCAACATGGGATATCACTGCTTAATAATGAAGAAAGCTAAATGACTCCCAGTTTCTGCTAGGGCCAAATACTTAATAAGCTCACTGACATTCAAAGTGCTAAAAAAAGTACTGCCCCCTCTAGGTAACATATTAATTCCATGTGAAACTACTTACCCCTGGTCTATATTATAAGCACAAAACTTATTTTCAGCAAATATGGAAACAGCAACACATATTGGGCGAACCTCGAAAACACCAAAAGTCCTAAACTGCGAAATTCAAAATCTCGAATCATCATAGTTGGCCAACCCCACTGCCCACTACATACTACCTACCCAAACAAAATAAATAAACCACATACATACACTAAACAAAACCCTACTTCTAACCCTAAATTAAAGCTTGCATATACTACCATGTATGCACTTACCTTAACCCGCACCCTAACCCTAAGGTCCATAACTATCGTACACTTACCTTAAGGAGCTATACCACAGAAGGGCCAACTATGATGATTCGATATTTCGAATTTCGCACTTCAGGACGATCGGTGTTTTTGCGGTTTGCTGAATACGTGTCGATGTTTCCGTATTCACATATGTGGACCTTCGCAGTTCTAATAGGGAACTACTTAACCCTTAAGAAACACATATGATAAAAAATAAAAAAAATGAAACTCCAGCAGATCACGCCAGTCACTTGAAGGTATATTTTATTCCGTTAGCGCTTTCATGCATACAGTCAATGCACTTCTTCAGACGGCCATTTCAAAAAACAATTTTACTTATATACCCACCCAACAATACATTGTTAATTACTTAACCAATTAATCAAACAATTAATGCATTAAAGGACCATAAACCTTAAAATATAATATGTATAAATACACAACCATTAACTTCTTTGTAACATACCATATTTTAAAACCAAACATTCAATAATGTTGATTAAAATATTTTATAAAGGTATTTTATAAAAATAATACCACATTTATCTCTCCAAAGCTCTTAACTTCAACAAACACTTCACAGAACACATTTCATTTATGCCAGAGTAGACATAAGCTTCGGTTTTAAATTGCCACAAAAGCTCTTGCTCCTCAAGTTTAAGGTGCCAAGGACCACCCCTAGGATTTGTATGTACCTTTTGTACTACATTAAACCAGAAACTGTGGTCTGGAAATTCTAAAATATGCTTAGCTAGTGCATTTGTGGTTGTACCTTTAGATATGGCATATATATGCTCATATATCCGTTGTTTTAATTGACGTTCTGTTTTCCCTAAATAGAAAACAGAACAAAATTTACATGAGGCTAAATAAACCACCCCAGATGTCTCACAATTGTACTTTTCCTTGCAATAATATTTTTGCCCTTTTATTTCAAAGGTAGAACCTGTTTTTATATATTTGCAGTACCTACAGCGTCCACATTTAAACATACCTTTGTTTGGCTTATAATTAATAGTACGTGATTCAAATAAATTCTTAAGGGACGGTGCTTTCTTGTATACCATAACAGGTTTAGAACCCAAAGTTGATTGTGAGCTAGGACTGTTAGAAAATAAAGACCAATTATTAACCAATATTTTCCTAACATATGATGTCAAATCATTAAATTGAGTTGTGGCAATTTAAAACCGAAGCTTATGTCTACCCTGGCATAAATTAAATGTGTTCTGTGAAGTGTTTGTTGAAGTTAAGAGCTTTGGAGAGATAAATGTGGTATTATTTTTATAAAATACCTTTATAAAATATTTTAATCAACATTATTGAATGTTTGGTTTTAAAATATGGTATGTTATTTATTATTAACAAAGAAGTTAATGGTTGTGTATTTATACATATTATATTTTAAGGTTTATGGTCCTTTAATGCATTAATTGTTTGATTAATTGGTTAAGTAATTAACAATGTATTGTTGGGTGGGTATATAAGTAAAATTGTTTTTTGAAATGGCCGTCTGAAGAAGTGCATTGACTGTATGCATGAAAGCGCTAACGGAATAAAATATACCTTCAAGTGACTGGCGTGATCTGCTGGAGTTTCATTTTTTTATTTTTTTATAAGTTTGGGTTCTTTTTTTGTGTTTCTAGAAACACATATGATCTCAGACTCCAAAGACCACAATATGCTTTACAGCCTATGAAAGGTTTTTCAATGAACTGTCCCTGCTTACTTGAATAGTTTAATAGTAGACCTAGCAAAATTAGTTCTACATAAACACTACAACTATTAAAGAAAAAAAATAAAAGTCATCTAATGGAAGAGTTTAATTCTGTATACTTTAGAGTAGAGACATGATAATTTTGCATCAATACTGTAAGTTTTACCTCATCTCTCTGAGATCCGTTGGCTTTAAATGTTTAGCTGGCATCTGCGTATCCTACTTTTTAGAAAGTACTATACTTGACTTAACTGATTTTTTTTTCATAATTTACATTTTTTTTTTATTTTTTCATGTGTGTGTGGAATACTTAATATTTTTCTGTATGCTATTCTATCTGTTGTTTAGCTGCTTTGCTATGTACTTGGGTCTATTTGTTAATTTGTATTTCGCTTTGTGGTTGAAAAAGGATACCACCTTCCTAATAAACAAATAAACTGCAAGCCTTAATCATTTTAGATGGCAAAATAACACTTATGAATGAGATAAAAAATATATAAACCTATGATATGAACTGTATCAGTTTTAGTATGCCCTTAGATCAATCCATTGTTAACAAATAATCTCTAGATCTCCATAGTCTTAAAAATTGATACTCTAGCTGTTAAAATTACATTTGCTGTATAGATTATTGAGAAAGTAATTACATAGATGGTGAATCCTTCCTAAACCATGTTTTAGATCTAGACTTGACACTGAGACTGCTTCTCTCAGGATGATAAACCATCCCCTAGTGGCAAAGGATCCTTGATCTTTCTTCTCTAATTGACACTATGAATCATAGGATTCTGTCTGACCTCCTCCATGCCCCACTGGGAGTTTACCCCACAGTTCTCAAAAGATTTACACCTTACCTCTCAGTATGCCACTAGTGACCCATATCTGAGATAAGTTCCTCAAAAAGCGACCTGCTGATATGTAAAATTCTAGAGAATTTGACCTTTTTACTACTGAAATTCTGCTATGTTCATACTATTACTATTTGTTATAGCATACAACAAACAGTGGTAATTTGAACCAAAGAGTTAGTGCATGATTGCTGTGCTTCTGAAATCCAGTTGTGTCTTACCTTTACTCAGGAATCAGTATTTAGCTTTATTACATTTGAAGTCTGCACGCAGTGCATAACCATGTTAAACTCATATATTTCTTCTAAAAAAGAAGCATTGGTCATGCAGGCTAACTTGAGATAATCTACTGCTACCTGTGTGTATCCTGTCATTTGTGATGGTGGCAACAGGTTGAACTCTGTATCCCAGACAAAGGGTATGGGTTTATCTTGACTACATTCTGACACCAAAGGACTAAGTTTTAACTGTAAGGAAAGTCTTTGAACTGCTACTTTATTAAGCAAAAGTAATATGTACTGTGAAATCTGACCCCAAGTGCTTTTCCACTGGACACATAACCTAACTCCCTCTTAGCTGCATTACTGCTACTTTACCCTCTATTCTCACCTGACTTCTCTCTCATATTTACTACTAAAATTAATTCATATTTGCTTTTCTACTCTGATAATAACATTTTTATATTGTAGCAATAGTCTATGGGATTATCTACATTCTGTGATTACTCTGTTTGTGATTTCATTCTGTTTTATTTTTTTGGAATTTATTCATTCGTGCTGTGCCTACAGGTTATCTATTGTGATCCGTGTACTAGTCCTGCAAAAAAAAAAAAAAACAAGATTAACTAACTAACTAACTAACTAACTAACTAACTAACTAACTAACTAAACTCTTCAGTTGTAGACTATGGCAGCTTCTTTTACCTGGGGATAATTGTTAGTGTTGTCAAATAGCTTCATCGGATGTAGGCTTCCATGTTTATGGTATTGACTTGTTCATCAGGCTACAGCATTTTCATTTGCTGCCAGTTGTGGTCAGATCATTTAAGAGTTTTGTCTTAAATGTTATTGCCATACACAATTTTGATCCTTCCTTCCTATTTATACAGCTGTGGTGCCTTATTGTCTTGCCTGACAGCTCTTCTTACCTAATTATAGGTCAGTGGTGGTTCTACAGAGGCTTCTAGAGACGTCCAATAGATGAGTTTTTGATTACCGTGTGGTCACCACATAGAATTAACTAGTGTTTCATACATGAGCCTGTAATATTGAGAATTTGTTTAGAAAATTATTCAAGACTTATTATTGCTATTATTATTATTAGCAGTAGTATTGTTGTTTTGTTGTTGTTATTATTATTATTATTATTATTATTATTATTATTATTATTATTATTTTGCAAAGCCTTTGATTTAACCAGTGCTTTTAATCCACTTGTCCTGCATACATTTAACATTTTAAGTGTGTACTTTATTGACAAATTTTATTAGAGACTGTGGTTGCTTCTGTTTATCTCTGTGAGGCAAATCTGACCTCAAAGACTTTGTCTAGGATTAATAAATACCTATACTTTGTGCAAAGGCTGTTTGCATAATGAGCAGCGATGAGCAAGCTGTTTGGTATTCATTAAAAAGCTCTACACCTTGTGCCCAGTGACAAAACTAGGGTATAATAAGTAGGTGAATTACATTCTAATGAAGCAAATCAACATGATGGAGTGATTCAGAAGAATATAAAACTTGCACCTACGTGGCACACTCCTTTTAGTCTTCATTTCAAATGCTCCTTGGAATACTGCCATGAAGACACTTAGAAAACAATCTTAGGAGTTGCTGCTGCTATCATTAGTCTCTATGTGCAACAGGCTTAATACAAGGTGCTGCTGCTGCTGCCACACCTAGGCCTAGAAGCCTAGGCCTAGAAGGTGTAGAGTGTTTAGATCACATTTGACCTGTCATGGACTTCTTCAAGTAGAAATAATGCAGCATTACAAGATGGACAGGGATACCCTAGAGAAAATAGTCAACATCTGCTGTCCTCACCTAAGGCCCCATGGAAAATTTGGAGAACCCATCCCAGTGGAAACCAAGGTACATGTAGCATTATGTATACTAGCCTACAGATACTTTTCAGAGACCTGCAGGTGACAGGGTATCAGACTCAAGATTATTATACCAATTTCTCAGTGCAATGATGGAACATGTAAGAGAGCATATATGATTTCCATGTAGCCTAGAGGAGAAAGCTACCAACATGCAACATTTCTATTCCCCAGCACATTTCCATGAAGTTTTTGGGGTCCATAGATTACACACACACAAATAAAAGCCCCACCTGATGAACAGGGAAGGAGAAAGATTAACATAAAAGGTTATCACTCTATCAACTGTCAGGTGGTCTGAAATACTCAAGAAATTATTTATAATGTATGTGAAGGAAACATTTGCAGTTTCCACAATTCTCACATAAGGCACATCTTTGAATTTTATCTAATAGTTTCTTGGGGTGACTTTCCACAAGGATGTGTTGTGGGGATGCAGATTATGAACTGTAACCTTGGCTCATGACAGCCATGAAAAACCCTCACAACCCCACTGAGGAAGGTTCCAACAATGCACAGATTCAAACTAGAAATATTATAGAACATATTTTTGGTTTGCTCAATTCACATTTCTAATGTCTAAATACATCTGGAGGTGCCCTGAAGTATGATCCAGTGAGATAATATAAGAAATATTTTATTGCAATGATCATGCAATTAATACATTGTTATGTTTAAATGATAACACAGAAAACATTAACATGACACACATCTGATATGAAATGGTTCAGAATCAGAACTGTTTATACATCTGCACTCCTTATATCCACGCAGCTTGACAAGGAGCATCACAGACCACTGTTAGTTCCCATTTGAAGTTCAAAACCTCAAAAAAAATTATGCATGTGCAAATACTTTGCTATCACAATAAGGTTATCAGTAGTATACATACTGCACCCATCACACACAATTCAAAGCAGACATATAGACCCACATATACTGAGGCACTTACATGTAACCTTCCTAAATCACAAATACCTCCTAGACAAGGTACACATAGGAAATAGACTCAGCATCCCCAAAAACACTTTTTTCAAAATAACACCCACATCAACACATAGAGCTACATCTCTTGGAGCCTTCTCCTCTAAGCCCATAAGGCAAGTCAACACACAATCCAACATTCTAGTCATTGGAGACTCCATCATAAGACATACTGATGTCCCTCTCATCAGGCTGAGTAAGGAGAAAGTTACAGTCAGTTACTTATCCAGGGCCAGGATCTGCCACATTACACATGCACTCAGGCCACTGGACCACGATTACCAACATGACTCAGTCATAGCCCATGTGGGAGAAAATGAACTGAGCTATACCTCTCTAGATCATATGAAGACAGACATCACAGAACTTTCGGTATATGTGTCTCAGGCTGGTATGAGCCTAGCATTGAGCATCCAAGGATGATGCCACAATACAAATGAAAGATGATTGGCTTTAATTGGCTTATTTTCTGCAATATTTGTCAGCATGGAAAGAGATGGTCAACAGACCATGCTGCTTTGCCAAGGATGGTCTGCACCTCACCCCTCTAGGCTTTTGAATATTAGCTATAACATTGTCTTTCCCCATACTGCCTTTTTTAGGCAATGCCAAACTTAAGTTCTTCCTACATAGCAAATCAAAATCAAGAAAATCTAAAGGTATTACTGCTCAATACTAGTAGCCTAAACAAAAAAATCCACTCCCTAGAAGTTCTCTTTACCCTAAAGAATACTGATGTCTGTGTGGTCTCTATGACATGGTCTAAAGCCATGGAGAGCACACCAACAGTGCAAGGTTAAAATGCCTTTCAGACATTTAGACCAGCTACTACACAGGCAGGGGCTAAAGGTGGAGGTGTCTCCATTTACATCAAAAATAAATATACTTTAAGGCTGGTCAGACAGGACATGAACTTGAGCTGCTCCATGCGCAAATGACCATAGGTAAAAATCCAATACCACTTCCTTGCAAGCTATAGATCCCCCTATATGACCCAGGAAACTCATACCATGTATTTAAACTTATTAGAAACACTAACCATCCAACCCAATACCATATGCATGGGTGACTTTAATTACCCCACTATTAACTGAGAATCCTATATGACATCAAACGAACATGCACAGAGATTCCTGGATTTTGTAAACACAAACGCCCTGGACCAGATAGTGAATACACCAGCCAGGGGTGCAACCATACTGGATTTGGTCCTCACTAATATGGGAGAGTGCTGCACACCCTCTACTGTAATGTATGCTGGTAAGGTCAGACCACAAAATGGTCTCTTTTGAAGTAAAAATAAAACCTGGACCCCCCCAGCTCAACCAGGAATATTCAGGAACTATTCTAAGGCTAACCTCCTGCTATTAAGTGAGAACCTGGCAAAGTTTCAAGCCCCTATAAACCCTGAGAACACTGCTGCCTAGCAGAACTGTTCCCAGAAACCCTGTACAAGCATGTTAATAGCTGCATAGAGGCAGCTGTACCCACCAGGAAGAAATACAGAACTAACTTAAAAAACAAACCACTCTGGTGGAATCACAAAACCAATCGTATGTATAACAGGAGGCAGAAAATCATGGCAAAAATTAGGAGGTGCAGCACCCAGAAGGATAAAAGCACTCTTATCAAACTAAACAAGCAACTCAGAGGACAAATAAAGTCTACCAAAGACAAAAGTGAGGTAAGTTTGGCCTCTCAGGCCAAGGACAACCACAAAGCATTCTTTAGCTATGTCCACATCCTCAAAGGCAATACACAATTGTGTGCAGAGCTCATTGTAAATGGAGCCATCAATACTGAGCCAGAAGATATAGCAAACCTCATGGCTGATAAATTCAGCTCCAATTTTACTCCTGTCTTCCCCTCAATCTTCCATCAGGAAATATCATCAAATATATCTCCCCCTTCTATCACTAGGGAACAGGTCCTTAATGCTTTCTCTAATACCAAGAACACTGCATCAGTGGGCCCAGATAATATCCTAGGATGCCTTTTGAATAACATGAAACATGACCTGTCAGGGTGTCTGGAATTACTATTTATCTGTAGCTTCCAAACAGACTTTGTACCTCATGAATGGAGAAAGGCAACAGTCATCCCTGTGCACAAATTTGGGCCATCTATAGACCCTGAAAACTACAGACCCATATGTCTCACTAGTCTTATATGTAAAGTCATGGAAAGAATTATCATGGAGATGATCAACAGAGATATAGCAAACCTCCAGACACTGGGTCCAACCCAGTTTGGTTTCGTCAAGGGCAGATCATGCCTACTCAACCTGGTGGACTTGTTTGAGAAGGTCACCAAAGCAATGGATGAGGGCAAAATTGTTCACACTGCCTACCTTGACTTGGCCAAGGCATTTGACATAATACCTCACTTGGGCATTGTTGACAAACTCATTAGGTTAGGTACAAGCCCGTATGTCAGCCAGTGGATAGCCAACTGTCTCACAAACAGGACCCAGGAAGTTAGAATTGGGGAGTCCACCTCTACAAAGAGGCCAGTCACAAGTGGAGTCCCTCAGGGATCAGTACTTGGACCACTCCTTTTTGGCATTTACTTCTCAGAAGTCAAGGCCAATGTCAGTGGTATCTGGCATGACTAAACTTGCAGATGATTGCAAATTAGGAGCTGTTATTGAATCTCACACTGACACAAATGTCCTACAGGAGGGGCTGATACAGACAAAGAACTTGTGTCAGAGCCATGGACTAAAACTAAATGTCAAGAAATGCATAATAGTGTCCTCTGGGAAGTCATCTATCCCTGGTAACTGTCATATTGACAACACACCCCTTAGAGATGACCCAGTTTTCAGGGACTTAAAACACACATAGATAGTAATCTAGCCTTTGAGGAAATCATTACATGTTGCACAACTTATAAACAAAGGTATGCTATCTATGTTCAAGGAAGTTATTGTTCCACAGTACTCAGCATTCATCAGATCTATCATTGAGTAAAATGCCCCTTTGGTATGTACCTAACCTGGCATATCCAACAACTGGAAAGTCCACAGAGTTTCCACACTAAAAGAATACAAGGCATAAGAAATATGTCCTATGCAGACCACCTCAAGGCTGTATCACTGTATTCTGTATCCAACAGGCTTTTGATGAGATATCTACGCCTGGCATACAGGGCATTGACAGAATCCACTCTGTTGTATCTCCTGCATATCCACAAAACAAATAGTAGCAGAATTACCTGTTCTAAAGACTTAAACATTGCCTGTGATATAAATAGGACCTGGTGGAGAGATAGTTATGTATCTCAGAGACTACCCCGTCTATGGAATAGGCTCCCCATCCATGTGAAGCAGAGTCCCTCCCTAACCCAATTCAAGCACAATTTGGACAACTGGATGAGAAACCAAAAATTCCTCCCTGGTTTGGCACCTATGTCTCTAATGCAAACAGGTAACCTGTAAATGGTTCATCTCCCAGGCCCATGCTTACACTTATCAAGGCTATCACAACATATCAGAGATTTGGGATGCATGGCTAGGCTTAAAAAGGCCCATGTGGTCATTAGCCTAGTAAATACCTATGAACCTATGAACTTATGAATCAGTTATGCTAATGAGCTTGTCAGCAAAGCTTTTCAGTAAGTGATTTAGACTAAAAATAATGTCAGTGGCTTGTATTACTTGTATGTGTGTTAACGGCTTGTTGTACTGAAGATACTATGAGTTCACTGTAATGCTGTCTAAAAACTACATACTGTAAATTATGTTTTGCATTCTAACATATTATAATTGTAAATGATGTACAATGGTTTGGGATCTTTGGACAAAAACTTGGTGAGTGATATTAAGAAGTGCATGCTTTGTATTTATATTGCACATTCTATAAACATTAGGAAATGTTGACAGTGACACATTAACAAATGAAGATTTGCATACAATGATCCTGAGCTAATTATCCAAGAATGCTTGATTGTCACTTCACTGTTTGACAACTGTGATTATCATCCACTATATACATGATTAATGCACCAGACTGTGAAACAGCTAAATATCACTCACACTGCAACAATGTGCATGACTGAAACGATATATAAGGTATCTGAGCTGTATGTAATTACTTCTGATCAACACATCACTCCTTTATATGTTTGTCAAGGCACATTCCTTTTCACCAAAACATACAGTGCATACTATCTGCTTTGCAAAACACTCATGTTCTCATACTTATGAATGTGCATGTATATCTTACAGCTATAGTCACAATTATTCTGTGGTGATGGCAGCTGACACAATGTACTCTTCTAGCTTATGCACTTAGGTAGAAGTTCTTATCCAGCAGTGACTAGTGTGTGTGTGTGTGTGTGTGTGTGTGTGTGTGTGTGTGTGTGTGTGTGTGTGTGTGTGTGTGTGTGTGTGTGTGTGTGTGTGTCTCCCTCCAGTGCTAGGTAAGAATAGCTTTATCCACAGATCTGATGAGTACAATGATAGAAGTATTTACACTAGTAAAGGAATCCCCCATCAATGTATTCCCCTTTTAGTCCAAGCATCCATTCTACAAAGCAATGATGTCATTCTTTCATGTGTGGTCTGTCTCACAATTGTACTCAGACTTCTCTTGTGCTACTTGCAGTTGATACAATGTACTCTAGCCCCAGTACTTAGACAGATAAGTGTTCAAATCCAGCAATGGCTCACTTGTATCAGTGCTTGTATGATGTTAGAGCTAGGTAGGAATGGCCTTACCCATACATCTGATGTGTGGATTTACACTGGGAGGGGGCCCTCCCATCACTTTCAGTGCCCCCCTTTTTTTTGGAGAAATATTCTCAAGATGAAATTACACAAGATGGTTGTTTATTTAGCTACTATGGTTTTAACATATTTAACTATACCAGCACTGTCATCACCAAAGCGCATTTTAATTTATTTTTGAAAGGATTCACTTTTATACCCAGAGTAAAAACCAATTTGGTGAATTTATTAGTTGATTTTAAATTATTTATTAGACAAAAAATCTAGAATTATTTTTTAATGGACAGGAGAAAAAGAATATGCACAATAAACTAGTGAAGAAAAGCACTTTCAACCCCCCACTGCACCCCCAGCTTAGAAATGTTGAACAGATGGTGGAAAAAGAATTAAGGGAAATGTTGAAATATAATAGAGTGACCCCAACTGTAACTACTGAGGAAAAGAATATTTTATATGATTTTAAGGAAAACAAAAACCTTAGAACTATGAAACCAGACAAGGGTGGAGGGGTTGTTTTAATGGATCATATCAGCTATGAAAGCAAAATGTTTGACTGGCTCAATGATGAAGAGACATACGCTAGAATTTCCTTGAACAAAGTCAACATTGCCTAGAAAAAGATTTCCATGTGTCTAAATGATCTAGTGATAAAGGGGCTTATAGACATTGAGACTTATAACTTTTTAAATGTCGACAAGCCCAAAGTACCCTCTATCTTTGGAATACCCAAGGTCCACAAACATACATATAGTTCCTTTAAAATCAGTGATGAGGCCATCAATTGAAATGTGCTTTATCTCAAACCTTTAGTAAGATTTCTCCTGTAGTGCCAGAGATAGATACAATGCTCTGTAGTTTATGGGCTTAGGTAGGCAGGTGTTTGAATCCACAATAACCACGGACTGTTGAAAACTAGTAATGCAACTTACTAGAAGCACTTCAGTTCACCACACCTCTCTTAAAACATAAATTTGTTGTTTATTCCATTAAAAACGAACAAAACACATAAAGCACTAAGCGCTTTCACCCAGTAACAAACCGGGTTTCTTCAGAGTGAGTTTTCATAAGGAGCAGCTATCATTAAATACTTTTAGTTAATTGATTAAAATGCATTCAATAGGCAATCAGTGTAATTGTTTGGTTACAAAACCATAGTAACTTAAATAAAGAACTTTTTTTCTTCTTTTCTCTTGTTTTCTATTCCTCACAAGCTTCATGAAATGAAGTTAATACCTGACTTTTGGTATATATTATGAATGAATATAACAATTTTACACAACTGGTAGCCTCTTTACAACATAAAACAGAAAAAAGAAGAAGAAGAATTTTAAGCAATATAAATATACAATAATCAACTTATGCTGTCATAAAATATATCTACTTCTTCTTTAGTAAACTGTCAAGAGGACTTTTATGAGAACTAGTATTTATAAACAAGCATAGAAAAAGCTTTTATCAAATACAACCAAGACAAGTGGCATAGCATAGTGTAAAAAGGTTTTATATTTTTATCATATAGTTTATTAAAATCTATTATAAAAAAATAATTGATTGTATTAAAAAAATAATAATATAAATAAATAATAAATAGTTATAAATATGTAATAAATATGTTTAAATATCTAAATACAATCCCATTAATCTTAATGCATTAATTTAAAAAGCATGTAAAAATAAGTTAAACTTTAAATAGTATTAGATTTCATTTTCAAAAAACTACTTATTGAAATGCAGTCGTTGATGCCTGGTTTTTTGTGTGCATCTAACCTAAACTGCCAGAGACATTCCTTCATTTCTAACAAATTGTTTATGTCGCCTTCATTATTTATAGTTTCAGGGACCCTATCTATAACAAAAAATAAAAATTTTTTGAAGTTTGGACACCTAGTACTATGTACATATAGGGCATTTGTTGTTTTCTTGTTTTTGATGTCCCTGTTGTGTTCATTAATTCGCTCTCTTAGTTTTCTTATAGTCTTTCCTATGTAAAATGCCTCACAGGATAAACAAGATGCGAAATAAATTACTTGTTTAGTATTGCAATTCACAAAACCTGGGCATCTAATGACCCTATTATATCCTGTTATTGCCACGTATGGGCCATCATTTATGAATCTGCAAGCCCTGCAAAAGCCGCACTTTTTCATATTTGATTTCATATTGGCTTCCTTAGACTCAAAAATTTCCTTTAGGTTTCTCCCTCTGCTAAACACAATAGAGGGTATGGTACCTAGGTGGTCGATTATTCCAGTTGTATTGGTAAATACACATTCCCAGACCTCCTTTACTATATCCACTATAATTTTTGTATTGTGATTGTAAGGCAAGGTCAAGGAACATGACATGTTGTTCGTTGTGCATCTTGTTGTTTTCATCCCATCTTTACCAATTCTTAGTATGGGTTTGAAGTTTTCTCCCCTTTTCTTCAGTATTTCGTCCTTCAAAGCTGTAATGAGATCATCCGGATAATCCCTTTCGGTAAACATTTGACATAAAAAATCCAGCTCTCTGAAAAGATGGTGTCCTCACTTATAATTCGAGACAGCCTAATCATTTGTCCTTTTATGAGATTTCTTTTCTGAAAATAGGGGTGGCAACTTTTAAAATGCAAATAGGAATTAGAAAAGGTTTTCTTACGGAATATGTTTGATTCCACTTTTCCGTTCTTTCTATATAATTCAATATCTAAATAATTGCATTTGTCTCTATTGATGTTATAAGTAAACTTCAAAAAAGAGGTAGTGCTTTCCAAATATTTGATAAAGTCCTTAATTTCTTCTGTTTCACCTTTCCAAATAACTAGGATGTCATCCAGAAATCTTAAATAAAGGACTATTTTGGACCAAAAGGCACAATTGATGACATGTTGTTGTTCCCATTCTGCCAAAACTAAGTTGGCATATATTGGTGCGCACCTTGCTCCCATCGCGACTCCAGATACCTGTTTGTAATATTCTCCATCTTGTTGAAAGAAATTATTGAGGAGGGTCATCTCCATAAAATCAGTGAGTATTTTCCTTTTAACTGTATGATGGTTGCCATACCTAAGTAAGCTATTTTCAAATAGCTCAAGTCCTATTTCGTGGGGTATGACTGAAAAAAGGTTGACAATGTCTATAGTAACTAAATAAGTATCAGGTAAAATCAATTCCCTGTGCTCATGTAATTTTTCTAGACAATTCCATGAGTCCTTTAAGATATAAGGAGTATTTTCTATCGCTTCTTTACAATTAATATCAATAAAATATGCCAAGGACTCTGTTTTGGAATGTTTAGCTGCTATTATTGGTCTAAACGGAGGGTTGTTCACATCCTTATGAATCTTGGGTATCCCAAACACCTTAGGTGTGATAGGATGTTCCACTACCAAGAAATCATGCTCTTCTTTGCTGATACACCCATCCATTAACATTTCGTAGAGCCGCCAATCAATTTTGGTTTGGGCCTTAATCATATCATACCTTGAACATCTAGTGTAGGTGGTTTCGTCATTAAGCATATTCGACATTTTATTTTTATAATCTATTGTACTCATTATAACGACCCCACCTCCCTTATCTGGTTTCATGATTCTGTATTTTTTGTTACTGTATAGTTCATTCAAGCAAAACCTCTCAGGTGTAGTTAAATTTTCTTTCATTATGTCATTTCTTTTTAGTGTTTTCCTAATCTGTGAATCACAGAACATTTCAAATAAGTGAATAACTGGGTTGTTTGGAGGTATGAAAGTACTTGCTTTCTTAATACTAATAGAATTGACTTCCCTTTTCCATGTGTCATCACGATTGTGAAAGAACAATTTCAAGTTTAACTTCCTTGTGTACAATCTCAGGTTAACTAAAACTCTTCCTATATCCAACCTAAAAGAAGGAATGAATTTAAAGCCTTTTTTAAAAAGAGATACACAGTCTGAATTTACAACTTTGTCAGAATAATTATACAATGAAAAACTTCCTTCTGTAAAAATATCACAATGCATTGCAGAAAATTCAGAGACATCACACAATTGTCTTGTTTCTAAAGAGTCATTATATTCTGGTAAACCAGGATCAAAAACGCAATTAGTTAACATTGAATCATTATACATTGATTTTCCTTGTGTGACTTCAACAAATTCAGTAGTAGCCTTAAATGCATTGCTACAATTAGTGCTATCTAAATGGTTGAAATAACATAATTCAATGCTATTCATCTGTTCCTGTTGTTGTTCTGGTAGTATCTCTGCCCTTGATAATGCCCCCTTATGCGTTCTGATCTCCTCAGTGGCTGCTCTTCTAAAAAATCGGACTGTCTCTGGTCATGCATATGTGGGGTGTTGTGCCCATGAATATTTCTCCCCCCCTGCACATTAAATTCATCATCTCTGTTATTCGTTATGTCCCTTGTGTGATTCTGTTTTGTTTCCCTCATTTGCCTTTTATAGTCTTTAAAATGGTTGTATGCCTTGTTATTTAGATAATCCTGTGAATCTCTCTGCAGTTTTTTATTTTTGAAATCAAGACCTTTACTTACATATCTATTAATATCAGTTAGGATGTTGTCTAACCTATGTTTGTTATGCTCATATAATAGGTCACTTCTTATACTACCATCCAATTTTGATAAAATTTCATTTAGTTCACTAAGCTTGTTATTATTGTTTTTTATAATCAGTCTCATAAGCTGCTTACCAGCATTGTCATAAATTTCCAAAAGTTCCTTAAACAAATCGTCATCCTCGAAGCCGAAAGGCACCTTCAACACCCTCAGACCTTTGGGCACTTGATTCAGTTCCAGGGAGCGTTCGAGAAATGCGTTATCCATTTGTAACGCTTTAAATTTCCTGAGTTGTTTCTCGAACTCGAGCAGTTGTTTGTTTAAGTTCCCCATGTCGCTAGGCTGAAAGTCCGTTGATAGCCTTGGTGCTGTTAAGAAGATATCCAACCCAGGTAGTGAACGTCCTCTCTCTCCTCTCATGCTGTTACCATCTCTAGCGTTCCCATCTGGAATCGGCGGCGGATGTCTGTTGTTGGTGTTCGTTACCCTGTTTGATACGTTCCGACCTCCAATAAATTCCTGAGAACTACCGCTAGCCGGTGGTTGGTTCCGTGACGTCCCCGGGGTGGAATGTAGAGTGAGAAGCAGTTCGTCTGCTTCAGATATGATTACGTTATTAGTCTCCAAATTGTCAGTTAACTCAGTGTTCGTTGTCGCCAAGCCTTGTTCCTTCATAAAGGAAAGAAGCTTTTTTGTGAGATCTAACTGTTGCTGTAATAGCTGCTCCATGCCGTTGCTTCAGCAAAAACTTAAAGATCAAAAACAAGATAAAGGACTAATAGTCCGTATGAAACGTAGTTTTGCTAATTTTCAGAGAAACACGAGGGTGCAGGAGCCGGGGTGCTCCATTGAAAAGACAGTAATCCACAATAACCACGGACTGTTGAAAACTAGTAATGCAACTTACTAGAAGCACTTCAGTTCACCACACCTCTCTTAAAACATAAATTTGTTGTTTATTCCATTAAAAACGAACAAAACACATAAAGCACTAAGCGCTTTCACCCAGTAACAAACCGGGTTTCTTCAGAGTGAATTTTCATAAGGAGCAGCTATCATTAAATACTTTTAGTTAATTGATTAAAATGCATTCAATAGGCAATCAGTGTAATTGTTTGGTTACAAAACCATAGTAACTTAAATAAAGAACTTTTTTTCTTCTTTTCTCTTGTTTTCTATTCCTCACAAGCTTCATGAAATGAAGTTAATACCTGACTTTTGGTATATATTATGAATGAATATAACAATTTTACACAACTGGTAGCCTCTTTACAACATAAAACAGAAAAAGAAGAAGAAGAATTTTAAGCAATATAAATATACAATAATCAACTTATGCTGTCATAAAATATATCTACTTCTTCTTTAGTAAACTGTCAAGAGGACTTTTATGAGAACTAGTATTTATAAACAAGCATAGAAAAGCTTTTATCAAATACAACCAAGACAAGTGGCATAGCATAGTGTAAAAGGTTTTATATTTTTATCATATAGTTTATTAAAATCTATTATAAAAAATAATTGATTGTATTAAAAAAATAATAATATAAATAAATAATAAATAGTTATAAATATGTAATAAATATGTTTAAATATCTAAATACAATCCCATTAATCTTAATGCATTAATTTAAAAAGCATGTAAAAATAAGTTAAACTTTAAATAGTATTAGATTTCATTTTCAAAAAACTACTTATTGAAATGCAGTCGTTGATGCCTGGTTTTTTGTGTGCATCTAACCTAAACTGCCAGAGACATTCCTTCATTTCTAACAAATTGTTTATGTCGCCTTCATTATTTATAGTTTCAGGGACCCTATCTATAACAAAAAATAAAAATTTTTTGAAGTTTGGACACCTAGTACTATGTACATATAGGGCATTTGTTGTTTTCTTGTTTTTGATGTCCCTGTTGTGTTCATTAATTCGCTCTCTTAGTTTTCTTATAGTCTTTCCTATGTAAAATGCCTCACAGGATAAACAAGATGCGAAATAAATTACTTGTTTAGTATTGCAATTCACAAAACCTGGGCATCTAATGACCCTATTATATCCTGTTATTGCCACGTATGGGCCATCATTTATGAATCTGCAAGCCCTGCAAAAGCCGCACTTTTTCATATTTGATTTCATATTGGCTTCCTTAGACTCAAAAATTTCCTTTAGGTTTCTCCCTCTGCTAAACACAATAGAGGGTATGGTACCTAGGTGGTCGATTATTCCAGCTGTATTGGTAAATACACATTCCCAGACCTCCTTTACTATATCCACTATAATTTTTGTATTGTGATTGTAAGGCAAGGTCAAGGAACATGACATGTTGTTCGTTGTGCATCTTGTTGTTTTCATCCCATCTTTACCAATTCTTAGTATGGGTTTGAAGTTTTCTCCCCTTTTCTTCAGTATTTCGTCCTTCAAAGCTGTAATGAGATCATCCGGATAATCCCTTTCGGTAAACATTTGACATAAAAAATCCAGCTCTCTGAAAAAGATGGTGTCCTCACTTATAATTCGAGACAGCCTAATCATTTGTCCTTTTATGAGATTTCTTTTCTGAAAATAGGGGTGGCAACTTTTAAAATGCAAATAGGAATTAGAAAAGGTTTTCTTACGGAATATGTTTGATTCCACTTTTCCGTTCTTTCTATATAATTCAATATCTAAATAATTGCATTTGTCTCTATTGATGTTATAAGTAAACTTCAAAAAAGAGGTAGTGCTTTCCAAATATTTGATAAAGTCCTTAATTTCTTCTGTTTCACCTTTCCAAATAACTAGGATGTCATCCAGAAATCTTAAATAAAGGACTATTTTGGACCAAAAGGCACAATTGATGACATGTTGTTGTTCCCATTCTGCCAAAACTAAGTTGGCATATACTGGTGCGCACCTTGCTCCCATCGCGACTCCAGATACCTGTTTGTAATATTCTCCATCTTGTTGAAAGAAATTATTGAGGAGGGTCATCTCCATAAAATCAGTGAGTATTTTCCTTTTAACTGTATGATGGTTGCCATACCTAAGTAAGCTATTTTCAAATAGCTCAAGTCCTATTTCGTGGGGTATGACTGAAAAAAGGTTGACAATGTCTATAGTAACTAAATAAGTATCAGGTAAAATCAATTCCCTGTGCTCATGTAATTTTTCTAGACAATTCCATGAGTCCTTTAAGATATAAGGAGTATTTTCTATCGCTTCTTTACAATTAATATCAATAAAATATGCCAAGGACTCTGTTTTGGAATGTTTAGCTGCTATTATTGGTCTAAACGGAGGGTTGTTCACATCCTTATGAATCTTGATGAGTACAATGATAGAAGTATTTACACTAGTAAAGGAATCCCCCATCAATGTATTCCCCTTTTAGTCCAAGCATCCATTCTACAAAGCAATGATGTCATTCTTTCATGTGTGGTCTGTCTCACAATTGTACTCAGACTTCTCTTGTGCTACTTGCAGTTGATACAATATACTCTAGCCCCAGTACTTAGACAGATAAGTGTTCAAATCCAGCAATGGCTCACTTGTATCAGTGCTTGTATGATGTTAGAGCTAGGTAGGAATGGCCTTACCCATACATCTGATGTGTGGATTTACACTGGGAGGGGGCCCTCCCATCACTTTCAGTGCCCCCCTTTTTTTTGGAGAAATATTCTCAAGATGAAATTACACAAGATGGTTGTTTATTTAGCTACTATGGTTTTAACATATTTAACTATACCAGCACTGTCATCACCAAAGCGCATTTTAATTTATTTTTGAAAGGATTCACTTTTATACCCAGAGTAAAAACCAATTTGGTGAATTTATTAGTTGATTTTAAATTATTTATTAGACAAAAAATCTAGAATTATTTTTTAATGGACAGGAGAAAAAGAATATGCACAATAAACTAGTGAAGAAAAGCACTTTCAACCCCCCACTGCACCCCCAGCTTAGAAATTTTGAACAGATGGTGGAAAAAGAATTAAGGGAAATGTTGAAATATAATAGAGTGACCCCAACTGTAACTACTGAGGAAAAGAATATTTTATATGATTTTAAGGAAAACAAAAACCTTAGAACTATGAAACCAGACAAGGGTGGAGGGGTTGTTTTAATGGATCATATCAGCTATGAAAGCAAAATGTTTGACTGGCTCAATGATGAAGAGACATACGCTAGAGTTTCCTTGAACAAAGTCAACATTGCCTAGAAAAAGATTTCCATGTGTCTAAATGATCTAGTGATAAAGGGGCTTATAGACATTGAGACTTATAACTTTTTAAATGTCGACAAGCCCAAAGTACCCTCTATCTTTGGAATACCCAAGGTCCACAAACATACATATATTTCCTTTAAAATCAGTGATGAGGCCATCAATTGAAATGTGCTTTATCTCAAACCTTTAGTAAGATTTCTCCTGTAGTGCCAGAGATAGATACAATGCTCTGTAGTTTATGGGCTTAGGTAGGCAGGTGTTTGAATCCAGCCTTCTCAAAATATTGTGAGTATATGTTACACAGTCACAGAGATGACAGGATTATCCACATGCGGTGTAGCAAGAGAATTTAATTTTGTACTTTTATGCTATTATTGCTGCCCTTAACCTACCTGGCAGTTAAAAATTGGAGACATTACCCACCCACATGCATTCAACAAATGTTTGTATCACTTTCCCTCTAAAACTATTAACTATATATGTTTTAATCTATGTAACTCTTATATGAGGCATTAATTTAGAAATTTAGACAGTTGTAGACATAATATGCCCTAAAAAGCCATAGTTTTCCTAAGTAATGCCTAAAAATTGTACTCAGTAGAGTGTAAATAGTATGTCTAGCTACAACAAACCAATACATGTGGTGTATACACTTCTACTCAGGCAAGGTATTAACACAGGGAGAGAACTTACACTACTCTTTCACTCAGTTTTAAGTTACACAAATGCTTTGCAGTTCAGTGATGATGTCATGCTTTCAAATATGTTCTGCCACACACTTGTAGCAAAACTTCACCTGTGGTATGTGCTGTTAACTGACAGTTCTCTAAATTTTAGATTTACAAAGGTAGCTGTTCAAATCCAGCAAAGGCCAACATAATGTGAATATAATATTGACATAAAACACTGCCTAATCCAACATTCCCACATTCCTATCCATTCTTTCCATCCCCTTTAGGTCTAAAATAAGCCTTTCAAAACATTGATGATTTCATTCCATTCAAATAGGTGTTCTGTGACCCCTGTGGCAAGACTTCTTCTGTGGTGCATGCAGTTAATACTAAGTTACATAGCATATGGAGTTAGATAAGCAGCTGTTCAAATCTGGTAATCTGTATGTGCAAAACAATACGGAATGACAAGAGTTGTTTACCCAACAAACAGTGATGTGGGTAATTCATAGTTATGTGAACAGTAACATGGCTAAAGTTCCTTGAACCCTCAAAAGAAATGTTAGAGGATACATGGACATCCAAAACATAGCTTAGTTCAGAACTTAAAGTGTGTCCTTTCTGTCAATGGCACATTAAACTCTCATGTGGCAGAAGCAGGTAATATATAGCTGGGTAGAGTGTGGAGCCTGATAGGCAGGAATTTGAATCAGATGATGTATGTGTGTCAGACAACAGTGATAGACAGGAGTTGCTTACCTCAAACAATGGAGATATGGCACAATAACAGGGCTGCATATTTGAGTCCTCAGACCCCATTTTAGGGGATCCATAGCCACTACACACACTACTGGTATAATCCCTTCAAGTGTGTTATTCATGACACATCAAATATAATTATTTATGTGGCATCAATGGTTGATATACAGCTCTGTCATGTATGACCCCAGGCAGGTGTCCATGTCTGGCAAGATGTAACTATTGAGTCTGTCAGAGAATGCTTGCAGGCATGTTCCCAAAATAAATTCTATTTATTCTATGACCTAATGGAAGTATTTATATACACCTTTTATTATTTTGATCAAAATAGAATGTTTAAATGCAAAAATGGCTTATTGCTCCGTTCTTGATGTGAGTCACATTGTATAATGGTGATAAAGTGTGACTGGACATGTGCAATGATACTTGCTTGTGATTATTTAGCAGTTAGCTGATGTGAATGCATTCATTGCTGTACTTCCTTCTGACTGTTCCCTGTATAATGATATAGTAGATGTGTGCCATTTAGCAGAAAGCACATAAAGTAATTAGCATTATCCGATAGTTATTATTATTTGTTGTAATTTTTCAAAGCTTAATAGGATTTGTCTCCATTGACTTGCCTCTGCTATTATCTGTGCAGTGGAGTTTATGGCCTATGCACAGAGGGAATCAACATTGTTACATGCCGGTGTGCAGCTATTGCATGTAAAATGTACAGTTTCAACACATCTCTTACTACTTCATTTTAATCTTTCACCTGTTTGTGAGTTATGTTTGTCTACTCATGTAGTATCAGTAATATTTTAGTTTACAGTTTTTAGTACTTAATAAATAAGCACCTATCCAGACATGTCTAAAGGTCAGCTTCCGGTGTTTTCTCCTGTCTACCTGATGAATCTGGGTATCTTGGGACAGTGCAGCAATTGCCTCATGTACACAGACAACCCTCTCCTCCTACCACCCAACACTACGACCTGTAAGAGATGCACTTATATAGCCAAACTGGAAGCAAAGCACTCTTCACCGAAGCCTGGACTAGACAGTCAAGAGGAGAAGGTAAACACTTGCACCACACCACAATCATCACATAGTCCCTCAAAATCTACACCACCAAAACACACACAGAGAAGCACAAAACACACACCTACATTCGCGGAGGATCTCAGTAAAAATCTGCCAAAATAATCGAGACCTCCAAAGCAGAAATGCAAGCAACCTCCACCACCCAACACAACCCAAATGACACATAGCCCACATACTCAGTGTGACACTCAACTACAGCCCATAAGGCATAACGTACCCAACACTCTACTCATAGTTGACTCTATAGTCAGGCACACTCATGTTCCACTCGCCAGGCTAAACAAGAAGAAAGTTACTGTCAGCTGCCTGTCGGGTGCCAGTATCCACCACATGACGTACGCACTCAGGTCATTCCACAACAAGTACAGATCTCATCTATACCCTACTTATGAAACTTAGACCTTGTACCCCAGCTGAGTACCTACAAATTGCAGCCAAAGTACTTGCCTTTCCTGTCTCCATTTTAATTAATTGAACCATAACTGAAGGCTTTATCCCAACCCTCTGAAAAGTCTCTCATATCATTCCACTTCATAAGGGTGGTAACGCTAACGAGCTCTCCAACTTCTGTCCCATAGCCTTACTTTCTCCATTAGCTAAAATCATGGAAAGATGTGTACATTGGCAATTACTTGACCATCTTCTCCAAAACAATCTCCTAGCAGACTGCCAACACGGTTTTAGACCTTATCACAGCACTACTACTGCACTCCTGTCATTCACTGACCATATTGATAAAAATCGGAATAACAACTTGCTGTCCTCAGCTCTATTCTTATACCTCTCTAAGGCCTTTGATATGGTCAACCATACTCTCTTACTAAACATCCTTAAATATTTTGCTTTGGACACTCAAGCTATCCAGTGGTTTAATTCCTACTTAGAAAATAGACAGCAAGCAGTTCTTTGGGAAAATCACATATTATCTCTTCTTCCCATCAAAATAGGAGTGCCACAAGGCTCAATACTGGGACCTCTCCTCTTTTCTATTTTTATTAACAACCTAAATAAGTCCCTTCCACAATCCATCTGTATTCAATATGCCGATGACACAACACTGATATGTTCAGCATCCTCCCCAGTTGAGCTTCAGACTACTACACAAAAAGTCTTCACAGCAGCCGAAAACTGGTTCTATCAATATTGCATCTTACTGAATCCCAAAAAGACTAAATTATTACTTTTCACACCTTCACAGAAGTCATCTTCTTTTACCTTCAATATAGCTTCTAACAATGGCACAATAATATCCCCTGACTCTACTACCAAACTTCTAGGTGTTACAATGGACCACAATCTCAACTTTGATTCACATATTAACTTAATCATCAAGTCAGTCAATAGAAAACTTGGATCTCTCAATAGGCTTAAACCTTTCCTTACTGCCTCAGCCAGAAGTACTATCGCACAAACGCACCTACTCTCTACCCTTCTTTATGCCTCACCGATTTTTATAAACTTATCTAAATCTAATTTCAATAAACTAGCAACTTCATATAACAATATAGCCAGATTTGTGACAGGAGCCCCTTTTCGTACTCATCATTGCTCAAATCTTAAACAACTAGGCTGGCTGGAATTACAAAATCAAATACGACTACAGCAACTAACCATCACCCACAAAATCTTCTGTCAGCCTTCAAATACTACAATACTTTGTACCCTTATCACTCCTTATAAAAACCTCTCTTCCTTGCGCTCTGCCACCAAGCTACTAGCTTCCTCCTATAAATCCAGCAACAAAGCTGGGGACTGTTTGTTCTGCAACTGTACTTGACCTATCTGGAACAAGCTTCCAAGCGAACCTACTGCAATTACTTCTTTACCCACTTTCAAGAAGCATCTAAAAACTTTGCTTAATTCCCAATGGCTCTGTCCTTGTACTAACCCTGACTAAACTTTTTATTCCCTCTACCTTTTCTTAGTCATTCAAATCTTTACTAGGTTTCTACAGCACTATTGTTTTTCTACTCTCTATTTATCAATTCTACTGAACAAAAAAAAAAAAAAATTGGCTAACAAAAAAAAACAGCAATCTTTTTTTTCACCGATTGTATTTTCTTGGTTATGCTTATGAAACAGTTTATGTACTACTTTTCCATTTGTAAAATATTTCTTTTTTGTATAAAAAGTGTTGTTCTATATTACTGTCTTTTTGTGGAGCTTTTCTCCACGGGCTTCTACTGAAAATGGACATGTATCCAGCTAGACTAGCCCGGTCAACAAACGTAAAATAAAAATAAAATAAAATAAAATAAATGACTCTGTCATTGTCCATGTAGGTGTGAATGACCTGAGACGTACCTCCCTGGACTACATGAAAAATGATATGAAGAAGCTCTCTGATCTTGTAGCTCAGGCAGGTATGACCCTCACCCTGAGTAGCATCCTGCCATCACCCACAATGATACCACAGTACAAGGACAAAATGATTGACTTCAACAATTGGCTAACCTACTGATGTCATTCTAAAGGGATCCAGTATCTGTCTGCCGGGGATGACATGATCGACAGACCATGCTGCTTTACCAGAGATGGCCTGCACCTGTTGCCTTTGGGATTCCAGATACTGGCAAAGGCTCTTGCCACCCCTATATTGCCTTTTTTAGGCAAGGTTCAAATGACAAATTCACCACCATAACAGGTACAAGCAAGCAAAACCTTAGGGTAATGCTACTCAATGCTAGAAGTCTAAACTTCAAAATGCACTCACTTGAGGCATTCCTTAAAATGGAGAACATCGACATCTGTGCAGTGACAGAGACCTGGTTCAAAGCTCCAGAGAGCACCCCTGCATTACCAGGCTATGATTCATACCACACCTTTCGGCCACCAAACCCGGACCAAAACACTAAAGGTGGAGGCATGTCCATATTCATTAAGGATATCCACACCTCCAAGCTAGTTACTCAACATAATGCATCCGAGATTATCCAAGTTCAACTAACTCTGGGTAAAACCGCAATCCAGGTTGTAGCTTGCTACAGACCCCCCACCATGCCCCATGATTCCCACTCCTCTTTTCTTGATACACTGAAAAATATTAAGATACAACCCAACACCCTAATAATGGGTGATTTCAACTACTCCCATCATTAACTGGGAAAACTACTCGTGTACCAACTCTTTTGCTCAACATTTTCTGGAATTCATTAATTCCAATGCCTTGGATCAATTTATCCATACCCCCACCAGGGGCAGCAATATCCTAGACCTGGTCATCACCAACATGGGCGACCGGTGTTCCACAACAGAGGGCAGCTCCTCATTGGTCAGATCCGACCATAAGCTAATCACCATAGACATCCACATCCTGCTCCCACCCCCCATTAGGAAAACAACCGTAAAAAATGTCTCAAAAGCCAATTTCATGCTTCTTAAGACAGAAATGGCAAACTTCACGACACCCATGCAGATGGACAATGGAGGTACGACTGCTGAATCCTACACAAATGCACTTTATAAGCACTTACATGAGTGCATGGCTCGTGCTATCCCTAATAGAACCAAAATGCTATCCTCCAAAAAAAGGAAGCCAATCTGGTGGTCTTCTGCCATAAACAAACTCTACAACAGAAGAAAGAAACCGTTGCAAAAAAGAGTAAAATCCCATGATTCGAGGAACTCCCTGGTCAGCCTCAGTAAGAAGCTGAGATCCCTCATAAAATCCTCCAAAGCTAGTTATGAAAACAAAATTGCCACTGACTCTAAAGACAACCACAAAGCATTCTATAGCTATGCCAAGAATCTCAATGGCAACACTCAGATCTGCTCTGAGTTACAGCACAATGGCACTAAATATACAGAACCAACTGATATTGCCAACATCCTGGCAGATAGGTTCAGTGCTAACTTTACCCCCCTCTCACCCCATAAAGGCCCATTTTTATACCGGAAGAATGCAAAGTTCCTATAATCAGGGCTGCACAGGTAAAAACCTCACTCTCCAAAGCCAAGAACACAGCCATCCATGGGACCTGACAACATCCCAGGCTGCCTTCTATAAGAACTACAGAATGAACTGGCACCCCACCTAAGTACCATGTTCAATCACAGCCTCACCTCAGGCTTTGTGGCCATTGAATGGCACACGACGACGGTTATCCCACTCCAAAAAAGGGGGCCACAACAGACCCTGGGAACTACTGCCCCATTAGCCTGACGAGCCTGGTCTGCAAGGCCATGGAACGTATCCTCATGGAACTCATAAACAAAGACATTGGAAATCTCCAAACTCTGGACCCCATACAGTTCAGGTTTGTAAAAGGCAGATCATGTCTCCTAAACCTGATAGACTTCTTTGAAGCAGTCACCAAAGCCATAGATGAGGGTAAGATGGTTCACACAGCCTACCTAGATCTCGCCAAGGCATTCAACACCATCCCTCACACTGGAATTATAGATAACCTCACTAAACTAGGTATAAATCCCTATGTCACAAGATGGGTTACCAACTGGCTTACTGACAGAACCCACACTGTGAAAGTAGCCGACTCCAAATCAGACTTCAGACCAGTGACAAGTGGAGTACCACAGGGTTCAGTCCTGGGTCATTTCCTGTTTGGTATCTACTTCCCTGAAGTACAGGCTAACACAGAAGGTCTTTGGCTAACTAAATTCACAGATGACTGCAAACTAGGAGCCATAATCGAAACTCCTAAGGATGTGGACATCCTACAAAAAGGCCTCACTGAGACAGATGCCTGGTGTCAAAGCCATGGTCTCAAGCTCAATGCCAAAAAGTGTATTGTCATCCCCTTTGGTAAAAACTCTGTACCCATGAACTACCACATAGGTGGTAGTCTACTTAACACTGAAAGTGTGATAAGAGACCTTGGGACACAGGTGGACAGTAGTCTTTCCTTTTATAATCACATTGCCACAGTGGTCAGGAAATCCTTCTATGTGGCACACATCATCACAAAAGGTTTCTCATCCAGAAATAAAGAGGTCATTGTTCCCCTCTACTCATCACTCATTAGACCCATTATAGAGTACAACGCCCCTTTTGGTATGTACCTCACAAGATATCTACAACAACTGGAAAGGCTGCAGAAATACCTCACAAAGAGGATTACTGGCCTCAAAAAGATGCCCTACGCAGACTGACTCAAAAAACTTCAGCTTTACTCCGTCGCATATTGCCTGCTCAGAGGCGATCTCTGCCTAACATACAAAGCAATGTCAAACCGAAAGCTGTTGGACATGCTCCACTTAAAGAAATCCCAATCCCTCTGAGCTACATGCTCTAGGGACCTAAACCTTGTCACCACAATAAACAGAACATGCTGGAGGTTTAGATTCCTGTCCCAGAGACTTCCCATACTCTGGAGCAGACTACCTATCTATGTCAAACAGAGCTCCTCATTAGCACTGTTCAAGAAAAATCTTGATGATTGGATGGGTAATAAGAAATTCACCCCGGGGATCACGTCTGTGGATCTGCTTGACAGGGGCACAGCAAAATAATTTTTTTGGGTGGTGAAAGCCAGGGTACCTTTTTGGCTAGGCTTGTATAGGCCCTAGGGCCAATAGCCTAGTACCTAGCTATGAACCTATATGTTCAACAAGGCTTACTTCAGGGCACAGTGTGATGTACAACATGATGCTATACCACATTTAGAAGTGCAGTTTGATGGACTTTTGTATTTCCATGTGTACCGTGTTGCAGCTGCAGCAGGAAGGACACTTAATATTATGACTCCTAAAAATGTGTTATACTCAAATCTTTTTGAAATGACAGGTAAAAATTTCTCATGTAATTGATGTCATTATACAATACTGTTAGCACTATCTATCCATGTGTGGTCTTTCTAGCACACATATGTGCATCATATGTATAGCAATATACTGAACATTTCTTCACACACAACACATATGTCAAGGGAGTTACTACACATGAATTTTACCTTCATTAGTATGCATGTTACTATATATAAAATTACCATGTCCCCTATTTTGCAACTATGTACATTACACATTGGTATAGTTAGACATCTGTAAATATGGATACCAGCACACACTTTTCTTTATATGCTGTTCAAAGTGACAGTTTTATATATGTGCCAGGCATACCTCTCAACTGTCCAGATGTTCACATAATGTTCAGATTTTTACCTTAAATTTTTTTGTGTATTCTTCATACAATTTTGGTTTTCTGGAAAATCACTGGCTAATTATTGAGGACTGAATTTGGAAAATAATGGCACAAATTTGAGTTTTAGAATTTATAACCATAAGAAAATTCCTGCTGATGCAAAACCTTTTATTCTATCAACTTTGTAAGTCTGTAAGAGCAATATTTAAAATTTGTCCCTATTTAGGCCTTTGTCCACCCATTTTTTTATGGCTTCTTCCAGATTTCTAGCTCAAAGAGGTTGAGAGGTATGGCATCAGGTCCTTCTGGATTACAATACATAAATACATAAATACATAGCATGTATGAACAGTCACACTCTCTACCATTTACAACATGCAGGTTGCTACCACAAATGAGTGTTTCCACAATTATTTTTACTACTGGAATGATTTTATGGGCATCCATTTTTTCACATGTATATGTTGCTATTGCATTTTTATTAGTGTTTCCTTAATAAATAGAAGTTAACTAAAGGGTTAACATTCTTTAACCTGTATGTACGTTCAAATATCAGTTCATTTCTATGCAAATTATTGCCTTTACTTTCACAATATATATGACAATGCCAATGAAGATCTATAACTGTGCATTGCCTGCAGTATATGCAACATCCCCTATTGTATACGTGTTCTTTGTAATTTTACCTCACAACTCAGTTTTACCTATTATTTATGAACTTTGCTTGACTTTGTTACACTGTAACTGTGTTGCTGTCATCTCAACATTTCTTTGTTTTAAATCATGCAAATGTGTCCATGGGTAGCCATGATCAGTAGTTAGCAGTAATTATAATTATAACAAATACATATAAGTTACTCGTTAAGCTCCCCCCTGCCTCTTAATTATGTACATCAAGTTGCCCTTGCCATGTATTGTGCTGTCTGCACATGCTCGCTTACTGAGGTTAAGCTCATTTGCAACCTGTTGATTATACTGTGTGCTTGAGCCTATCTGCACCTAAATGTGGACAGGTGTTCTGGGCGTTTGCAAGTGCTGCTCAAGTTGTTGGGTAGCTTGGCATCTTGCATATTTGATGAGCACTGCTGCTCATCACTCAAAAGCAGACAGTCATATAGGTTCAGTGCAATGTGTACATACTTCTTAATGGATCTCTGGGATTGATAACTCCAATTTTTTTTTCTTTTTTTTTGTTTTAATTTGAAGATAAATTATGTGGCTGGTTTTATGCTGAATAAACAGATATTTGAGCAAGTAATCTGGGAGTAGAAGCTAGTAGAGTTGCTACATTTTCAGATGCCATGGTGGCACATTTTTTATGGAAACTTGCACTTTAGTTGCACAAATCATGTTCACAGTTGATGAAAAGGACAGGACTTTACTTTCTTACTAAACTAAAAGTTTACTTTTTATGGAATTTATTATTTCAGATAAAACACTGTTTTCTGCAACCATTAAAGAATAAATTAGGAAATACATTTTGTCTTAAAATCTCCGGACATTTGCAATTGTTAATCTTTTTTGCAGGGCACAATTACACATATAGGAATTGTCCTGCATAAAAAGGGACAGGTGGCAACCCTAACCAGCTGTTTTCAAATCTCAAGAGACTGTGCCTCATATTGGTAATGGAGTTTCTCACTTTATAAATGAAAACAGAAACTCACAATAGCAGTTATTTCAAGTTTATATAAAATGTTCTACAGTATTTGACTATATTGATCCATTTGACTGACCTACCATATAGCTAAAACACCTGATGTCCTTAAGAGGTCATTTGCATTTATCCCATGTGCCTCTAATAAAAGAGGTTTAAGGAATCACACAGTGGAAACTCTAGCTTGGCTAGATTTTCTTGTACTTTTTACTGATTGGTTTGTCTGTGTGACCTTTTACTCATTGTTTTAGTTTGTTAGTTGGTATATTTTACAGACACCCCAATGTTTCAGGACATGCTATAGCTATGTCAAGAATTTAAATGGCAGTGCTCATATCTGCTCTGAGCTACAACAGAATGGTATTAAATATACTGATCCCAAGGATATTGCCAATATCCCAGCAGATCGATTTAGTACCAACTTCACCCCCCTCTCACCCTCTAAAGGGCCCATCTGAATACCAAAAGATTGCCAAATTCTGGTAATCTCAGCCACACAGGTAGAAACCACACTCTCCAAAGCTAAGAATACAGCAACCATGGGACCAGATGACATCCTGAGCTGTGTACTACATAAAATGCAAAATGAACTGGCACCTCACCTAAGTGTCATGTTTAACCATAGCCTTCCTCAGGCTTCGTGCACACTGAGTGGCGCATAGCTACAGTTATCCCACTCCACAAGGGGGATCCACCTTGGATCCTGGGAACTACCATCCCATCGGTCTGATGAGCCTGATCTGCAAGGGGACGGAACACATTATCATGGAACTTATAAACAAAGACATTGGCAACCTTCAAACACTGGGCCCAACCCAGTTTGGGTTTGTGAAGGGCTGATCTTGTCTCCTGAACCTGATTGACTTCTTCAAATCAGTGTCCAGAGCTGTGGACCAGGGTAAGGTGGTCCACACAGCCTATCTGGACCTTGCCAAGGCCTTCAATGCCATCCCCCACTCTGGAATCATAGATAAACTTAATAAGCTGGGCATAAATCCCTATGTCACTCGATGGGTTGCCAACTGGCTTACTGACAGAACCCAGACAGTAAAAGTAGCTGACTCCAAATCCATCTCCAGACAAGTGACAAGTGGAGTACCTATGGGTTCAGTCCTGGGACCGCTCTTATTTGGCATATACTTCTCTGGCGTACAGGCCAACACTAAGGGACTCTGGCTAACAAAGTTTGCAGATGACTGCAAACTGGGAGCCATTATTGAATCCCCAAATTATGTGGACATTTTACAAAATGGCCTTACAGAAACAGATGCTTGGTGCCTAATGCCAAGAAATGTATAGTTATCCCCTTTAGGAAAACCCATGTACCCATGAATTAACACATAGGTGGCAGTACACTAAACACTGAGAGTGTGATGAGAGACTTAGGAACACAGGTGGACAGTGGTTTCACCTTCGATAACCATATCACCACAACAGTCAGGAAATCCTTCTATGTGGCACACCTCATCACTAAGGGCTTTTCATCCAGAAAAAAGGAGGTCATTGTCCCACTGTACTCATCCCTCATTAGACCCATTATAGGGTACAACATCCCATTTGGTATGTACCTCACATGCCATCTGCAACAGCTGGAAAGGCCACATAAATACCTCACTAAAAGAAACACAAGTCTAAAGCAGATGCCCTATGCTGACTGTCTAAAAAAACTCCATCTATACTCTGTGGCATGTCGTCTACTCAGAGGCGATCTCTGCTTAAGGCCATGTCAAACCCTATGCTGTTGGACATGCTCCAGTTAATGAAATTCCAATCCCTCAGAGCCACATGCTCCAGGGATCAAAACCTTGTCATCACAATGAACAAAACATGCTGGAAGGATAGGTTCCTGACCCAGAGACTACCCATACTCTGGAATAGACTGCCCATACATGTCAAGCAGAGCACCTTCTTGGCCCTCTTCAAAAGGAACATTAACAATTGGATGGGAAATAGGAAATTCACCCTGGGGATCACATCAGTCATCCTGCTAGACAGAGGTCCAGGGAAGTAACTACTGTGGGAAGAAATATCTAGGGAATTGTTATGGCTAGGCTTGTATAGGCCCTAGAGCCGATAGCCTAGTATGAACCTATGAACCTATGATATCAGCTCGGTATGACAACCCTGTGTTTCTAAAGATTAGTCAAATGGTCCACTTATGTTACATTGATGATACAATAAGAATTCTGAAACATGCATTTCTATAGCTAGTGAGTTTGACTTTATTTTGTAAATTTGTCCATTACAGACTTTAAAATAAAAAAAATGCATGAGCATCAGAACTGCCATATAGCTGAAACATATGATGTTTTAAGGCATCATTTGCATATGTCCATATGCCTCTAATACAAGAGATTTAAGGAATCACACAGTGTAAAGTCTAGACTGGCTAGATTTTCTTGTTGTTTTTACTGCTCCATTTGACTGACCTAGAAACTTTGAAAATGTGTGCTTTACTATCTATTCAAAATAGACAAATATGCAGACATTTTACCCAGAATGAGATGCCTGACTATTTTGAACTGCATGCATGCATGTCATGGTTGAGATCTGCAAGGAGAGAGTAGACAACAGAAGCTACAATTATTCAGTTCATTCAAGGTGGGTATCTACTATATCAGTCAGTCTTAACCAAAAACAGACACATTGGAGAAGCTGCTAGATGGCTATGGTCCTTCACAAACCACTGAACTATCAGGGAAAAAAAAAGGTAAAATGTAGGACAAGTGATATAACATCAGTGAGTGTGGTGTGGGAAACAGAGGTCTTGGCAAATATATGCACAAACGTTACTTTGGCAGTGACTGGTACTAGTCAAAAATATAACACATAATTTCCAGAAAAAAATGGCCATGCACATATATTTCCAGAACTCATAAAGTTCTGCATTTTCCTACCTGCTTAAACCATCTGAGATCCTAATGGTTGAATTTGATTTATTAAAAATGCGAAAACTGAATGAGGCTCTTTCTGACTGAGTTCTGCTTGCTTATGTTGAACTCCCTGATTGCTGTTTCCTTGACAAGGTGCAGTTTTTTTTTTTTTTTTTTTTTTTTTTTTGTGCTAAAGAAAGAATCAGACCCACAAAATTAATCTGAGAAATTTTATCTTGTTTACCTTAAAGTACTATTTTAAAATCTTATAACATAATTTGAATATACGTTATCATACAAGGTATTGTACATTTTTGGTGCAATAACCAATGAATGGCAACTTAACAGGATTAATGATCTCCTAGTGGCAAAGGGCTTGTGTTCTTTCCCCTATATTTGATGTTATGGATTATGGCATTTTGAGTAATCTTCTCCACAACCCGCTGTAAACTTATCCAGTTCTTGAAAGATTTAAGTCTCAACTCTTAGAATGACATGAGATATATGGGAGGGGAAGTCTTTATTGAGTTATTTAATGATAATCAAAGTTCTAGAGAGTTTGATCTTAGCAGTAGCTATCCCTTAGTGTGCATCTGCAAAGATTCTTTTTTTTTTTTTTCACAGATTTCCGTTTTCTTCATACTGGTACAATCCTGGAGTTGGTATATATAAGATCGGGGGGGGGGGGTTAGGGACTTCCCTCCCATACAGGAGGTGCAGGATGCCTTGCTCCTACAATACTCCTTCGCATTTAATTATTTCATTTGGTTGAACTTCTGATCAGTTGTACTTGGCTAGTTGTTTCCTTGCTGAGTAATATTACATGGCATGTCTCAGTGTAAGCTAACTAATGAGCTGGACCAGATAACATTTTTAGTTTTAATTTTCATGATTGTTAAGCAAGTAATACTGCTTGACAGGGTGAATGTTACAGGGAAATAACAAATGGCTCAGGAGTGTTGTGATACTCTACGCTGCAGACAGAGGACCTCCCACCCTGAAAATCTTGTTATTTCCTCATAATGCCTTCCCTGGATGGCATTATTACACTTATTCAGTTCTGTTGTTTTGCAATTGTTTTATTATTAGAATATATATTTACTTCAATTTACAAAGTAAAATAGTTCCTGTGCCTAATGTGTGAAAGTTAATGCAGGATATTTAACTTTTTGGAGGAAGTATTTTACACTAAGAAAATATTTTATAAATATTGAGTAGGTATTTTGTTAAGTGGTCCCATCAAGCACACACATGTAATTATAGTTACATACAAGGACATATAGGCACAGATACACACCCACACCTACACGCGCATACATTATGCAGAAACAGACATACTTTACAGTGCAATATTTGGACCTTATTGTATTGTTTTTGAAAGCAAAATGTAATTGTCTTAAAATAATGCATTAAGTGCCTATATTTTGAATATGCTTTATCATACAAGGTATTGTACATTTTTGTGTGTTAGTAATCTCACTCAGCATAAGCTCCTTGCTTTAGTAGCTAACACAGTCAATGACTAAATGTATTAATTTAAGAATATCACCCTGCATAGTCACACAAAGCTTCATAAATCAATGCTGGAACTGCACTTACAGCCTATCGGCAACTGCCAATCAGCCATTCCCCCCCAGCAGGCGTGTGCCCTTGGACAACCACTCCCTTCACCACATGCTTGTTATTGCTTGGGTGTACTTGTTTGCTAATTGCAGTTGTGATTCATTTTCATTTTTTTACAAGCTGTGTTGAGTGAGTAGAAAATAAATGGCAGCTTAAAGAAAACATTTACTAATAATATGTGGATTTAATGCCATGAATAGGCAACCTTGTTTTCCTCTTGAAATGCTGTAGGAAAAATGAGAAACTCATTTTCAAAAATATTGCAGTCTGTTTGACATATAGGTCCATTGTTTCATGCCATGTAATCAAGGCTATGACTTGAGCAGAGGAATTTATGTTTTGCCATATTTATTGCCTGCTGCTGTTTAAATTAACATTGCATTCGTGCTTTATTCTTACAACTAAGGGAGTCTATAAGCAGGTAATTATGATAGAAAACTAGTTTGCTAATGAATTTTTATTAATGCGGTGTCAGTGTAGACTTAAATGGAGTTTTCTTAAGATAAACTGCTTTATCCATACAATAAAAATTGAAGGCTGTGACAGTTTGCATTTCTTGTGGGTTTTATATTAATATATTGCATTTGTTTTTTTGTTTTTTTTTTTTACTTCCACAACAGCTATGAGAGATCTGTACTATTTGTTTCCTTCTTACTGTTTATATCATAATGTAAGCTTTAAATAAAAAAATTAAACTATAATAATCATATAGCAAACATGGAAGTACATCATGCACCACAAAGTAGAACAGAAAATATAAAAATTTAAAAACTAATATAAAAATATAAAAAAGCACATTCTGGTTTTCTGTTAAATAATCTGTCCATAATTAAGAAAAATACAAGATGTCATGTGATTATCTTTTGTACTAAAGAAACCACTATTTTTTTTTTTTGCTATCAAAAATCATGCATACGGTATCTCAGAAAGAATACAGGTAACAGTCAACTGGCAAAATTATCGACATCACATTCTTCAGTCACTATTGGTAAAACAAAACACTCAGTGAAAGTTCACTATACTGAAACTTCACTGATCAAAAAAAGAAAAAAAGAAGAACTGAATATGTCCTTTTTTCTGATCAGTGAATGTAAGTTAACAACAACAAAATAAATAAATAAATGTACCTCCAAACAAGTATAAATCATGATGCTGGTAGGGAAAGGTCTTTCCTTAAGGTAATGTGCGGGGCTGGGGTTTGGATTGGGGTTGGGGCCGGAGCAGTTTTAGGGTCAGCAGATATTAGTAAGGTAGACAGGGAGGCACTGTCCCTTCCTTCAGTGTCTTGTTAACTCTCGAGGGAAAATATTTGTCTCACTTACCCATACCATTAGATAATCAATTGCCCTGAACCTCCTGTTTCTTCATGTATCCAATATCTCTACCAGTACTATAACCAGGGACCCCAAGTAGACTCCAGAGAATTATTCCTCAGGCATACAGTAAATGTTGGAGGTATGAAGGGGAAGAAAGAGGTAACTGGGAACATGTTTTCTTGGACTGTGGTGAGACAGTGGACTTTAAGGATTCCCCGTAAGATGCACTGTCGGAGATGCAGGGTGGGCAGATTGGTCTGATGAGGAAGATGATTTTTCTGAGCTATGATACAGAATCGGAATTGCCTAGACATGGTAAGGCCTTGCTGTGTCTAATAATGGTGGCTGCCAAAAAAAGCAGTTACTAGAAAATGGAAATCAAAATGTAAACCAACTATACTGGAAGTAGTGAATATAGTAACAGAATTAAAACAAATCGAACTGAGATCTTTGGAAAAGGTTAGAAGCAAACTACATAGGAAAAAATGGGAATTGTGGGAATGATATATACAAGGGAGAAATTAGGTCTAAAAGGTGGCAGAACTTAAATGAGCTATGTAATGTTTGAGTGAGAAAGATTGGGTAGATTATAAGTGATATATAATGTTTGCATCTGGGAGTGTGTAAGTATGGTTTGTGATGTAAAATGCTTGTGACTACGATTGTATCAGCATGGTTTGTTTTCATTTATATAAATGTATGAGTGCTTATGTAGTAAGTGATGGTTTAGTAAAGATGTTTCTTTTTTAAAACAAAAGGCAGGAATTGAATAATTGATGCAGTATTGCTTAGATTCTATGATATATAGCAACATATGTAAAGTATAATGTTTATGTTAATATAGTTTGATTACTTTTACATGAATGTAAATTTGTCTATGTCACAAGTGATAATTCAATAAAGGTGTTTGAAAAAAAGCAGTATAACCAGGAAGCTAAATCTTCACGAACAGATAAATAAAAAATAGTAGAGGGATAAATTTATAACCCACCACCTCCCACATTTATGGAATAAACTTCCCAGGTATGGCAAGAAATGTGACTCACTATCTTCCTTTTACTGGAAAGATATCCAAAAATGTTCTCTAAGATTGACTTGTATGGCTCTTCTGGTGAAAGGAGGTACTGCCTGAAGGAGGCTAGTGGCAAGGCAAGAATGGCCAAGGGAATCATTGGCTTTAGAATATCTATGAATTGATGAATCTATAATCCATCAATATTGCCCTGAAGAGAACATTGAATATAGCTCTTGTACATCGCATTATATGCAATATCTGCCATAAGTAGTTTCTGTAAGTACTGGGGCAAACTGAGTCATAATATAAACATTAGAACAGATACCTAAGAGCAGATTTCATACATATTTTCGGTAATCAGAAAAATTTATAATCTGGAGAAATGCTTAAATTCCCTTACAAATCTGAGATGAAAAAGTGAATTTATCTAAAGTGACATAATATAAATTAGACTATGGCAGGGTATTTGGACAAGAATAGCACTGCGAGAGGAGCTGTTTAATGTGATTGCATGTTTTTCTTTTTTTTTTTTTTTTTAATTTCATATATTCATGTAATGTAACATTTGAATAATGAACAGTCCCATTAAGCCTTGCTTCCTATAGTGCTATTCGCTTCTGCACCCCCCCCCACCAGATGCAATAAACAAAGTTAGTTCACAACCAAAACAAATATTTTATTTCAGAATGCCTAGTTGCATCTAAACCCAAGAGCAAACCCTCCTGGGGATATATTGTACAAAACAAAGGAAGATCCACTATCAAGACTATATGCTTGAAGCCAGTATTGAACCAGAGCAAGCAATGCATTGGTTATTATTGTTTATATGATATTATACCATCTCGGACAATGTACTGAATGCATTGTATAGAAACATGAGTGGTATATATAATAACTTACTTTAAAGAAAAGACTTGCAATTTATCTTTCACAAAACTGGTAACACATATTATTAATGTTGAATATTACCTAACCAATAGTAAGGAAAAATAATGAGAAGGATTTAAAATAGTACAGGGTTTGTGTCTTTCCAACTCCATTTGCTGATTTGTGACTGAGCAGGTCATCTAACCAGACAGTGTTGCTGGATCGCCCCTGAAAACGCAGTCTTGTGACCAGTGGGTTTACCTGGTTAACAAATAGATAAACCTAAATAAAATAGGTCTTAAGGTATAGTTGATAATATTTTAGAAATAGGTGTTGCTAAATGCAGAAAATAAGCTGTTACAGATATACCCCAGGATTCATGAAGCTCGGCGCAAGGACGGCATTAGCCTTGCGCCAATTGTGCAGCGTAGAGATGAAGCAGCAGCACCATATGCATATTAATGAAGGCGCGCTGCTGCACCGTCCACGTGCACAGGAAACGTGCGCAAGTGCAGGGGGCGTGTTTAAGGGCTGCACGGAGGCATGAACATGTTGGCTACAGTCGTGGAACCTAAAATGCTGACTAGTACAGCCTGCCTCTAATAGTAATCACTCCTGTCAGTGTCCGTGGATTCTGAAATGTATGCAAAGCATACAAGAGAGTTCTGCGAACACCAAAATAAAATCACAGGAGTAAATACACAAGCACGTAGTTGAATGTTGAGCCACAGTCCCTTGAACAATGACATTTAAAACCCTGTGTCCGTATTTCATTGTAGTGCTGATTTTTATTCCTAGTAGAAGTGAAACACAGAGTGTTTGCATGCCGCTGCCCTTTGCTAAGCCTAGCCCAATGGTCAGAGCATTTGCTCAATATCTGCCCATTCGCTGACCAAGTCAACCTTGTCTGGACGGCCCAAAGATGAATGGGTATTACCCGGGTCAACTTACCATGTCATGAAAGATAAGTATTTGCATGTACCTATGTTCGTGAAGTACAGCATGTGGAAGACCAAATATGCTAGGGTTGTCCTCACAACCATATTGGTACCAGAGATATGTAGAGTACGCAATGTGTACTGCTGTCTGTGCCATGAACCAGCAACCAGAGAAGGGATGGATGGTGTGTTTGTGGAATTTGGGGGGGGTGATGGGTAATGTAATAATTCGCCAAGGGGAGACTGGGTCGGATGTACAATAGGCGAACTGGAGGTGTACGAGGGAGCAGTGGATTAATCAAAAAGGAAACCAAAGAACATACATTCACATCCCCAATACACCTTGACAGGCCATACTGCAGAACACAATCCCACAAACATATGAACATTAAAATGTGCAATACACATGTACAGAAACAGTACCCGCTCACACGGACATAATGGTCTGGCATGAACTGAGCCATCCAACCTCTACACATCTGGATACATAATTGAATACCCATCATCCCCTCCACAGCACACCCCCCCCTTGCTGAAAGTCCACCAAACCCACCCATACTAGGGCTGCTAGCTTGGGCCAGCCATATCTGCGCATAGTGCCCCCTACCCACATCTAGGAGGCAGTCTCACCCTAGGCAGTCTCAGGTTTGCAAGCTAGGTATCCCATGCATGTAGAACCATCCCTCATTTTCACATAGCCAAAAGAATGGGAGTCATTGTCGTCCACAATTTTTGGACATCCCTCATGGGATAAGTGTCTGTTCTAAAGATTAGACTTGGTGGCACAACACGATGTCCAGCCCCGTAGACATCCAGACACAAGTTGCATTAGCAGTAGTTGTCCACAACCTTGCTCAGCCTCCAGCTGGTCTTGCATAACCTACGACCCGGGATTAAGCACCTGACCATGATGCACATCTCCACATGTGCATTATCAGGAATATATACCTTTCACATGTTCCCTAGAGGCTTCCCCATAGCCATCGTCCAAATGGTACACGTCCACAAATTGTATACCCTGTCCAGGTTCCACGTTGTAATGATGCACACAATCCCTGTATACAAATGGTACACGTCCCTCCTGGATGTGGGTGTTCATATACATGGCCATGTACAACCCCAGATATGTAGTCATACATCTATAAATGTGCATACTTATATACACATAGCTACAGCTACACATCACACATACATGCATATAAGTAGTTTTCAAGTATGTGTCCTATTTATAAATATGTATACTTGCAAATGTATACATATGTCTCTCAGAAACATATGAACATTAAAATGTACTATACATATGTACACCAACCGACTGTCACATTTGTAGCCAGTAGTGTGGAATGCCTGTAGTAAAGTCATATATCCTAACTACCATCCATGCAGAATGTACCACGGATGGTGTAGTGGTCAAACTGGTGACTAAGGTGTTTCTGTTCCTGGGTCCAAACAATGCAAGGGCTGCTAATTTTATATGATGCCCAGAATAATGGCCGTCGGATATAGGGTGATTAAGTAACTAACAAGCTGACGTAAGCGGGTATGCGTGGCGGTAAGTGGCGGTCATTCAACAGTATAGGAAATGTAAATGAGTATGTTGGTGTATGCATGTGTATGTACAGCTATATCCATGAAGAATGAACATGGTCACAATAAAGCAGTGATAACAAATGTGAAGGGAAACAGCAGCGGAACCCCCCCCCCCCCCATATTATTTATTGCTGTCATATCAAGCTGGCCAGAGATGAGCAAACCTCCTGCATCTCCAACCACAGGTAGGATGCTAACAGTGGAACTAACTTTGTCCACGTGCTAAGTCTGACTTTCAAACAGGTACAGGGCAGTCCCAGTCTCCATTCAGACGAGCCAAAAACCGGAAGACTAATTGAACAATCTGACCATTATATGAAAATATGTGCCAGGACTATAGGCTTGGGAAGTCTGAATATACTAGGAGTGAGTCAACATACGGGATGGGTCCAGAGCAGTAGGGAATGGTGCATGTGTAGTGGTGCAGTTTTCCCAACAGGAGAATGGATGCCTGCTGTGTTAGTGAAGTGTTGTTGTGTGTGTTTGGGTATATATATAAATGAAGCAGAACACCAATAGTTTAGTGGTTAGAGCATCCTCCTAATGAACAGGCACATATTTTCCATGTAGAATGAATGTCGTTCTGCTGTAAAACTGACATAATAACATGTAAAAGTGAACTTGAGTATTGCATGGGACTTTTAACCAGATCCTTTCAATCAAAGTGGTACTGTCATAATGAATAAGGCACAAGTAAGCACAAATAAGCGGCAGTAAACATATGTAACACACAATAAGCATATGCGAGTGCGCTTGCATGGGTGTAAGCAGCGCCCAGCATAGGAAATGTATATAAGTATGTAAAGATGTTTTTATATATATATATATATATATATATATATATATATATATATATATATGTGTATATATATATATATATATATATGTGTGTGTATATATATATATATATATATATATATATATATATATGTATACACACACACACACACACACACACACACACACACACACACACACACGCACATATGAGTGGGGAATAGGTGGAAGAGACACTGGAGAGGTGGAGATATGCTCTAGAGAGAAGAGGAATGAAGGTCAGCAGGGCTAAGACAGAATATATGTGTGTGAATGAGAGGGAGGATAGAGGAATGGTGAGGATGCAGGGAGTAGAGGTGGGGAAGGTGGATGAGTAGTACTTGGGATCAACAGTTCAGAGTAATGGTGAGTGTGGAAGAGAGGTGAAGAAAAGAGTGCAGGCAGGATGGAGTCGGTGGAGAAGAGTGTTAGGAGGGATTTGTGACAGACGAGTACCAGTAAGAGTGAAAGGGAAGATCTACAAGAGGCTAGTGAGACCAGCTATGTTATATGGGTTGGAGACAGTGGCATTGATAAAAAGGCAGGAGTCAGAGCTTGACGTGGCAGAGTTGAAGATGTTAAGATCTGCACTGGGTGTG